>NW_022589755.1:8583800-8614117 GCF_004348235.1 Phoca vitulina | reverse complement strand
GCCTTCGGCTCAGGTCATGGTCCCAGGGTCCTGGGATCGAGTCCCGCATCGGGCTCCCTGCTCAGCGGGAGGCCTGCTTCTCCCTCTCCCACTCCCCCTGCTTGTGTCCCCTCTCTCTCTGTCAAATAAATAAATAAAATCTTAAAAAAAAAAAGGGTGCCTGGGTGGCTCAGTCGTTAAGCATCTGCCTTCTGCTCAGGTCATGATCTCAGGGTCCTGGGATCGAGCCCCACATCGGGCTCCCCGATCGGCGGGAAGCCTGCTTCTCCCTCTCCCACTCCCCCTGCTTGTGTTCCCTCTCTCGCTGTGTCTCTCTCTGTCAAATAAATAAAATATTTAAAAAAAAAAAAGTCGGATGCTTAACCGACTGAGTCGCCCAGGTGCCCCTGAATTGTATACTTTGAATCAGTGAATTATATAGTGTGTGAATTATATCTCAGTAAAGTTGTTTAAAAAAAAAAGTACAGATAATCCTGCTACAAGGGCCTTTGCCTGGGCTGTTTCCACTGCCTGGAATACTTGTCCATCCAAAAAACGGACTCCTACTCTTTCTTCAGAGTGGTTTTTTCCTCTGACCCTCCAAATGGGCTCTACAGTTATGTGAGCTCAGAGAACCACGTCACAGAACTCATTACAGATATAATTCTATTTTTGTGACAACATGATCGACATTTGCTCTTCCCTCTGTGATCTGTGCTGACCAATATGGTGGCCACTGGCCCCTTGTGGCTACTGAGCACTCGAATGTGGCAAGAGCAACTGACAAATTAGTTTTTATTTTATTTAATTTTCATTAACTTACATTTAAAAATTGATCCTATGTTACATCCCAGGCTGCCACTAACAACTGAATGACTTCCAGAAGCAGAAAGAAACCATGAGGTCGATGTAAGCTGTTTCCACTGGGAGTCAAAATCTTTTACCCTTCCAAAATAAATGTTTTTGTGTTTTTTTTTTTTTTTGAAGATTTTATTTATTTATATTTGCTAGAGAGAGAGAGCATAGGCGAGAGAGAGTGAGCGAGAGTACAAGCAGGGGGAGCTGCAGGCAGCGGGAGAAGCAGGCTCCCTGCTGAGCAAGGAGCCTGATGCGGGACTCAACCCCAGGCCCCTGGGATCATGACCTGAGCCGAAGGCAGACGCTTAACAACTGAGCCACCCAGGCGTCCCTTCCAAAATAAATGTTAATGAAAATAATATCATCTTTTACTATAAACAAAACAAAACAAAACCAACAGGGGGCCTGGGTGGCTTATTTAGTTAAGTGTCTGCCTTCAGCTCAGGTCGTGATCTCTGGGTCCTGGAATCAAGCCCTGTGTCGGGCTTCCTGCTTCTCTCTCCCCCTGCCCCTCCCCTGTGCTCGTTCTTTCTCTCTCTCAATCTCAAATAAATAAAATCTTTAAAAAACAAACAAACAAAAAGACCCTAGACTTAGTTATTGGAAAACTTTTAAATATGCTTGGAACAACTTGGATATGTCAGTCTACTTTTTCAACTGCTAATTTTTTCAAATCTAAGCATAAAATCAAATATTTCTGATAAAAATTTCACATCTGAATTGAGATGTGTCCTAGGTGTTAAATACCAGATTTTGAAGGTGTGGTATAGAAAGAAAGGACATTTCATTAATAACTTTTATGTCAATTATACATTAAAATGATAATATTTGAATATACTGGGATAAAGTATTATTATTAAAGTTAATATCATCAGGGGCTCCTGGCTGGCTCAGTCAGTGGAGCCTGCAATTCTTGATCTCGGGGTTGTGGGTTTGAGCCCCACACTGGGGGTAGAGATTACTTAGAAATAAATTTTATTATTATTTTTAAAGGTTTTATTTACTTATTTGTGTGAAAGAGACAGCACAAGCAGGAGGGAGGGGCAGTGGGAGAGGGAGAAGCAGGCTCCCCGCTGAGCAGGGAGCCCCATGCAGGACTCGATTCCAAGACTCTGGGATCATGACCCCAGCCGAAGGCAGACGCTCAACCAACTGAGACACCCAGGCGTCCCAGAAATAAATTTTAAAAAATCTTTCAAGTTAATGTCACCAGTTTCTTTTTACTTTTTTAAGTGTGGCTACTAAAATGTGGGATCTGGTATCCCTAGATACCAGCAGCACCCCTCCCCACCCCCCAACAGCTGTGACAACCAAAAGTGTCTCCAACATTGTCACATGTCCCCTAGGGGGCAAAACCGCTCCAGCTGTAAACCACTGGTAGAGATGGATGTTCCTTGGCCATAGAGAGGAGATGCCTTTGCTTACTACAGTTCCTGATGCCCCCACACGGAGCTTGGCTCTTAGTAGGCACACAGCAATTCTTAGTTGAATAAAATGAACCTCTGGCTTTTGAAATGAAATGAACTCAGTGTTTGCAAAACACAGATCATAAAGCAAAAGCTTTACAGGATATGGAAGGGCCACATGAGAACCTGTAGGCCCTTAAACACAGTAGGCATTTAATAAACTGTATCTGTTACAATCGTCACCGCTACCCAATCTGGTTCTGCCCCTGGGGGGTGTTCTCACCGCCCAGTCCCAAGGCTCATCAGAACTGTTTTCCTAACAGACCCACAGAGGAAATTACCAGTTGTTCCCCAATATCTGTTCTCCATTTCCCCCTTAATAATAAAAATCTTGAATTGGAACGGGCCACAGGGCCACGCAGAATAAAGACTACATCTCCCGGCCTCCCTTGCAGCCATCCATGCCACGTGATCTAGTCCTGGCCAATGGGATGCTAGAAGACGTGCCTTGTAAACTTCCACACCATCCGGGAAGGAAGGGGGTGTGTCCATTTCTTCCACCCTGTTTCTTTCCTCCTTCTCCCTCCTACTATCTTGTCACGTGATGGGGACCATCATGAACCACGAAGGCTAGAACATCATAGAGAGGCCAAAACAAGACAGCCGGAGCCAAGTACCTGACCCTAAGGAACTGCTTTTTCAACCTTAAAATGCTTATGCTGGACCCTATATGAGTGCGAAACAAGCGTCTGTTTTATTTAAGCCATTGTTATCTTGAGTCTCTGTGTCCAATTATCCTGATTCATACAATCCCCACCTGCCTCCAGTGTTAGCTGGACTTCCCCAAATCAAGCTGGGACATGACTGACCTGAGGAAAGGGGTCGGCTGATGCCAACAACACGTTTTCCGGTTTCAAGTCACAGTGGACGATGTTCTTGAAGTGAAGGTGTCTCAGAGCCACCAGGATCTGAGGGGAGGAGGTGGGGCCGGTAAGAAAGGTAGAAAGCTACCTGCCCCAGATTCTGCCACCAGCCCTCCAAACCCCATCCATGCCCCCTCTCTGTACCCCTAAAGATGCCCCCCAGGGCCAGGGGAGGCATTGGAGCCCCAAATAAGAATCTCAGAACCCCGAAACCATGACTCCCGAGATAGGAGTTGGATAATTCCAGAAATGTCTCGACTGGAGCAGTGGGTTTGGGAAGAGCCTGAGACCCTCTGGCATGTGGTAAGCTCCTGACAAAAAAGAGCTAATATGAGGCTCCTGGCTGGCTCAGTTGGCAGAGCTGGCGACTTGTGACCTCCTGGGGCATGAGTTCGAGCCCCACCCTGGGCCTGGAGTTTACTCTAAAAGGGGGGGGGCAGGGTTATTAGTAAAGTAGCAGCCTTTAAGAAGGTACTATTGTGTGACTCCATTTTTAAAAAAACTCTAATGTGAAACAGTACAAATACCAATATGATCTACATTATATATTAAATGCAATACTCTTAAGAGGCGGGGGGACTCTAGAGCCGGCCTACCCAGGTGGAAAACCCAGCTCTACACTCACTAGCTTGTGGCATCGGGCAAGCCACTTTAACTCTCTGGGTCTCAGTGTTCTCACCGGTAAAATAGGGGGTAATAAAAGTACCCATCCTCAGGGGTCGCTGTGAAGTTTAAATGCGTTGAGGCATAGAAAGCACTTAGGACAGTGTCTAGCACAGAGCAAACACTGCATTAGCTACTACTGTTGCTGGCACCTGGTCCTCTTTCTGGGATGGCCTGTGGATGAACCTATTTCTGTGCGCGTTTCAAATAGAGCTTTTCCTGCTCTGTTAATTCAAGAGTATTCTATGATGGCAAGGTGAGCTGATTTGCAAAACAAAAAGCAAAAAAATGGATACAATTTCCAACCACTTTATCTGGGGACACTATGATCTTCCTTGATTCTGTGTAATCCTCAGGCTGCGGCCAGGAAACTGAGATCCACGGTGTGTATGTACCTCTTTTCCTGACTTCCTGTTTGTTGACCACCCCCCCTCCCCTACTAGTACCTGAGGAGAACAAAGAGGGCAGGTTGGAAGCTAGACAGATCTGGGTTCAAATCTCAGCCAGACCGCCACCGAGCTGTGTGACCTTGGGCAGGACACGGACCCTCCCTCCACCTCAGTCTCCTCATCTGTAAAATGGGGTGCTGGTAATACCTACCTCAGAGGGCAGTTGTGAAGCATAAACAAGCCCATGAGGTAAAGGGCCTAGCACAGGACTTGGGGTGGGACAGACAAGAGGCAGAAGGTAGAAATCTGCAGAGAGAGAGAGAGAGAGAGAGAGAGAGAGAGAGAGAGAGAGGAGCACAGGCAAAAAGAGAAGGAGAGATGGAAGACCAGAAAGAGAAACCAACCAGTTGCTGAAGGCCGGCAGTTCCCTCTCCTGAAGTCTGGATGAGCCTGCCTCAGTGGGCTTCTCTCCCCACCCCACAAGCCAACCTGATGAAGGCACAGTGCTGGGGAGAGCGAGGGTGCCGGGCCTGCATAGAGGAAGCGCAGCACAAGGGACTTTGCAACCAAGAGAACAAGTCCCAGAATCAGGTGAGGGACCAGCTGGATGGGAAGGCCTTTCTAGGAAGGCTGTAAAACCCAGAAGCCATGAAAGGCAACATTTAACGTTGTAAAAGTTAAACTCTTTATGGCAAATAAAAGCCATGAATGAAATGAAAAGGAAAACAAATACAGGGATAAAAAAAATTGAACAACACAAGTGACAAGGATCCAGTGTCCCTCATATACAAAGAGCTCTCACAATTCAATAAGAATAATCCAACTGAAAAATGGGCAATGGGTATACAAAGCACAGGCCAATAAACATAGGAAAATATGCTCAACCTCACCCATAATTTTTAGACTGCCAAATGAAGCCACATGAAGTATTATGTTTCCACCTATAAGACTGGTGATTATTTTATCCAGAGTTAGTAAGGAGTGAGGAAGTAGACATCCTCCAACTATTGTTGAGAGCAGACTGAAAAGGATTTTAGACACTAACTGGGCAGCATATTTAAAAAAAATCCTGAAGCACATTTCCCTGGACTCAGGAGTCTATCATCTGAAACGTGTTCTATGGAAATTCTCCCACCAGAGCTCAGCAATGTGTGTAGAGATATTCACAGGATGTTGTTTGTAAAGGTGGAAAAGTGAAAACAACCTCTGTACTCAGCGATTACAGGACTTGGTGATATCCATCATGGGATACAATTCAGAAAAAGAGGCAGCTCTACGTACCGAAATAGAATAGCCTTCCAGAAGTACTATTAAAGTGAAGAAAGAGGCAGAACAACACACAGGTGACACGAATTAGTTTGACATTACTAGTTAAAAGCCCGGATCCTAGGTGCACATCCCACCAGCTGTGTGACCCTGGGCAAGTTACTTAAAGTCTCTGAGCCTTGTTTTTTTCCGACTCAAAAACGGGAGCAATCATGGCCACTACCACATGGGTTGCGATGCAGATAAAATGAGTTAAAACAGTGCCTGGCAACCGTTAGCATCCCCCATCCCCACCCTGCCCACTCTGGGTGATCGTTGTCCAGGCCTGAGGCTATCTTGGTCACAGCTGTGTCCCCAGCACTGCCTGGCATGCAGCCGGGAACAGAGCAGGGGAAGAGGGAGAGCTTGGTGAACCACCCAAGAAATGGATGAATGAGCTCCCCACAGAAAGGCCTCCCTCCCCTTCCCTTTTCCTACATGAATATAGTCAGGCCTTAGGGAATCTCATTCTATAAAGGACTAAAAAATATAAAATAATCATTTCTGATTTTTCTATACTAATAACTATAATTATCACTACTGCTCTATTCTTTTTATCATTTTATTATTTTCTATTGTTATTACTCTTATTACTCTACAGTCTGTTCTATTATTACTCTTTCGAAATTATCGTTCTATTATTTTTTCTATTGTTGTTATTATTACTCTCTATTTTTTATTATCCGCTATTAGGACTCCCACCAGTGTCTGCCTGAGCTGGGCGCAGGGCAGGTGGGGAGCCAGGCGGAGGTGGGCAGGGGGCAGGGGGGTAGGGGGGGTGGGGGGGCGGGTGCACCTGTGTAATGAGGAACTTGGTGAGGCGCTCGGGCAGCCGGCCCTTCTCACTGGAGAGGATCATCTCCAGCATGTCCCCGTGCAGCTTCTCCATCACCACAAACACCTTCTCAGGTGTCTCAAACATGCAGTCCAGGTTCACGATCCCGGGGTGCCGCAGACTCTGGGGTGGGGATGAGGGGTAGGGTAGCAGTCAGGGTCCAGGTCACCCGTGAACTTGGGACCCCAGAGGCGAGCCATGGGAGCAGATGGATGACAAATAAGAAGGATGTCCCCAGAGGGTCAGCAGCTCCTTCCCTGGGGGCGGCAATGGGGGAGGTGGGAGGGGCTTCCCACAGACCCAGACAGAACCACATCCCCACACCACCAGGTATCTAGAAGGATCTTTACATCATGAAGCTCTGTCGAAGGTCCAGGGTTGTGGGGGGGAGGAGGGGAGGGAGGGAGCAGAAGTCTGGAACAATGGGAAGGACCTTTGTACATCTCTGTGTTGTAAATCCTCCTCCCTCTCCCCCCAAGCCCTGCCTGGCCTAACCCCATTTCTACCCCCCAGGTCCCCACCCAGCTTCCTCCCTGGGCTCCAGGCTCCAGTCCCACCACTTTCCACCCACTCTCCGGGGGCAAGCCTGCGAGATCTTCCTAAAGTACACACTCAACCCTATCCCCTTCTTGCTCAACATCTTTCCATGGCTCCCCAGTATCCTCAGGAGAAAATCCATAGGGTGTGACCCCACCCTCCTCCCTGCCCTCACCTCCCACCACCTCCCCACACATAAACCACCTAGTAACCTCGAACTTCAAATTCCTAGAAGACTTCATGTTCCCTCTCACCTCTAGACCTTTCTTTGCACAAGCTGGTCCCTCTGCTCAGAATACCTTTCCACCCCTTCAGTCTCAACATGCATGTTCCCTCCTCCAGGAAGCCTTCCCTGACCACCCCCAGCCTGAGTCCGTTGGTCCCTGAGCTCAGTGGTCACCTGCAGAATGGCCACTTCGTTCCGGAGCTGGCTCTCCTGCTTGGTGGGGAAACGCAGTTTGTCAATGACCTTGACTGCCACGTCCCGGCCTGTCTTCCGGTGCTTTCCTGGGCAGGGGGTAGGGAGACTGGGGATGAAGGGAGCAAGACCTTCCAGTCCTGGTAAGAGGAACACCCCCCACCACCACCACCACAAAGACACAGGCATAGTTGAACAAAGGTGGGCAGAAGGCCATCAGGGTGGCTCTGAGGGGTTTCCAGGAGGCATGTGAGGGGCGGGGGACCTTGGGAATAAAAGCTTTGGAATGAAGAAGGTAAAAGACAAGAGCTCTGAGGAGGGAAATCTATCACATGGGAAACTAGATTTATAACCAATCAGAATCTAGGAACTAGCTCTGTGGCCAATCAGAGTGAAGAATTCGCTCTCCCTATTAAGAAGGGGAGAAAGTCCATTGGCTTTTTCCAGTAAGAAAAGGAGAAGCTGCATCCATCTGCTTCGAGGATCTAGCTTTCTAAGTCAACCAGAACAGGAAGTGAGCATGCAGCCAATCACATAGGAAGGTCTGGAGCCCAGGAACCCCCAGGACCCCCTCTGGATTAGCTCAGAAGCATCCATACCTCCATAGACCACTCCAAACTGCCCGGAGCCCAGCACCTCATCCGGGAAGATCTGATAGACAGTGGCGATGTCCTGCATGGCAGGCATGGGGAGGGTCAAGGGGGCAAATGGAGATGGGGTGTTGGGGAGACTAGGGAGGGCAGGAGGCTGCGTGGGAGGCAGAGGACATCCTTGGGACCATGGGGTGTGGGCAGGGTCTCACCACGTTCTCTTGGATCTGGCTGTTAGACACGGAGATGCTCAGAGAAGCTTGTCCTGGGGAGAGTGGAGAGGTGGAGGTGAGGGGACCCCGGGCTCAGGATTATCTTCACCCAGAGACAGCCTCTGGAGCCACACCACCAGGATTCGAAGCCAGGGGATCCTGTGCAGCTCTGGGCCACTGATTTGTCCATTATGAACCTGTTTCCCCATCTAGAGAATGGGGATAACAGGTGCTCCCTCCTAGGACCAGTGGGAGAAGTAAACAAGATAGGCCAAGGGGGCTCAAGAAGTGTCACGAATGATTTCACTGAGCATTGTACCCCAAGATCTCAGGGCCAAGGGAAGCACGCTGATCCCATTTTATGGAGGAGGACACTGAGGCTCTCTCAGCGGGATAGCCCAAACTGATTGCAACATACATCTCCCCCCGCCACCGCCGAACTTGCCACCCTACCACTCAACCAGAGCCAGACATTTCGTAAGTTCTGACCCTTCTGCCATCTGAACACCTGCCCCCTTCCCATTCCAGGCCTGGCCCCTCATCCTCCTCCCTGGTCTGTCTGCCCCTGTTCTGCTCTCTCCTATTCACCAGCACAAACCTGAGTCTGTCCTTCCCCTGCTCCAAACTCTGCCATGGCTCCCCAGCACCCTCAGGAGGAAGCCCAAGCCCCTTCAATGGCCTCACAGGCATTGGTCCCTCATTTACCTCTTTGACTTCAAGCCCCACCATGCTGTGGTGTCCTCCCGACACCCTGGCCTTCTTGCTGGGCCTCAGATACAGCCAAGTCCCCTCCTATCTCCTGCCTTTGTACTTGCTGTTCCCTCTGCCAGGAATGTGCGTCCCTTCCGCTGGACTTGGTTAAATCCTCCTCCTCACTCACTCTCCGCTCAAACTTCACTCCTGGGGCCACGTCACGTTCTACATTACCCTTGTCATTCCCGCAGGATGATCTGGTGAGTGTCTGTCACTCACACTGGATTATGAGCTCCAGAAGGCAGGAGCCTGGGACTTTCTGATCATCTTCTGCCTCTGCTTGAAATATTTCCCATCTGCATTCCCCTCTCTCAGCCCTCCTCAGCTTCCAGGTCTCAGCTCAGATGTTGCCGCATCCAGGAAGCCCTCCTAGATACCCAGGCTGGATCATCTATCCCCTCTGAGCTCCCACAGCCCTCTGGCTCCCCTGTCCCAGCCCTGCCCACTCTGGGTCGTCACTGCCTGGGGACAGGTCTGTCCCCCTTACTGGACTGTGAGCCCTGGGAGGGCAGGTCCTGGGCTGTCTCGGTGACAGCTGTGTCCCCAGCATTGCCCAGCCCAGGATGGGGAAGATACTCAGTAAATATCTGAATGAAATACTCTGAACTCACAATCTGGAGGAGTTGTCACCACCTGGGACAAGACTCAGAAAAGGGAAGTAACATGCCCAAGGCCACACATCAGGTCTGGGGCTTAATGGAGATTTGGACTCAGGCCAGCTGAGTCCAGAATCCACATTCTCCACTGTGCCATTCCCTGCCTTCTTCCTGGCTCTTCCTTTCCCTGGGACCCCACGCAAGCCCTCCCAGACCCATCCTCTCAGGGCCCAGGGTGGGGACTTACTGTGGGGTGTGTGGCCTGGGGCGCTGGGTGCGTCCTGGAGTATGACTGGCATCAGAGCCTGGCGGATGGCCGTTTCCCAGCCCCGGGCAGCCTCGGCCCCCTGCCCACTAGGCCCCCCTGGGGCCCCGCCAGGCGTCTCGCCCACAAAGTAGGTGACATTGGCAGTGACGATCTCGAAGCAGTGGGGGTTGGTGCCTGGTGGCACAAGGCTGAAGTTCTGGGCAGGCTCCACGGTGAGGATTTCTGACAATGGAATTTCCTGGCAGGACAAAGAACCAGCACCAATGAGGATGCCAGGCAGACCCTGGGGCTCCCCATTTACTCAGAAGAGCATATAGAATCTAGTATCTGTGGGAAAGGGCCTGATTTGCATAGAGTAGTCAGAAAAGGCCTCCTGGCAGAAGTTACATGAAGCAAGAGATCAGAAAGGTAAGATGAGGCCAACTGGTGGAGGATGGTGGAAACAGCATGTGCAAAGGCCCCGAGGTGGGAAAGCCTGGTATTCAAGGGACATGCTCTATTCCCATCACATTCTCTATTCACATCACACACAGGAGGTGTGCCATGTTTGGTGAACAAATGAAATTAGGCCCTGAGGGGCCTCATGGGCCACAGAGAGGAACCTGGGCTTTGTCTCCAGGGCCGTGGGGAACCATGGAAAGGTTTAGAGCAAGGCAGGGGGAGGTCTCTGGCTGTGTGCGGAGGGTGGACGGGAAAGGATGGGACTGAGACAGGAGACCAAAAAGGAGGCTGAGAGGGCCAGGGGGAGGGGAGGGGACGGGGAGAGAAGGTGCAGGGTCTGTGTGGAGTGAAAAGAGCGTGCTTTGAAAAGTGTTGGAAGAGAAAGTATGTGTGTGGGGGGCACATTTGCAGAAGGGGGAGAAAAGAATTAAAATAACGAAAGACTGAAACAGGGACAGACTGACATAGCTAATAAAAGCAGATGACAGAGACGTGGTGGGGACAGCATCCTAGTGTGGCCGAGAATACAGAAGGATGAGAAGGCACCCCCCCATGGGAAGCCGCTCCAGGGCAGGTAACCCCGAGGCGTCCGAGTTTTATTTTAAGGGCAAAGGGAGGGTTCTGACGGTTTTCTCGGCTCCTCTGGCTGCTATGTGGGACAAGGCTGTGGGGGCAAGCGCAGAAGCAAGGACCCAGGAGGAGACAGCCCAGAGCACAGTGCGGCCATGGCAGGTGGTGAGAGATACTGATACTGATGATCCAATACTTCATTTTAAAGTAGTAATGGTAACAGGGAGCTCCACACAAGCCAGGCCCTAAGCTAACCGCTTCGAGGAGGTGATCGCTGAATTAGGGCAGCAGCCCTGAGGCGAGGACTAGTCTTTGAGGCCTTTTACAGGTGCCAGACGGGAGGCGCAGAGAGGTGAGGTAAGCCGCCTGGGTTCCCCAGCTGGAAAGTGGTGGGGCCGGGCAGGCCCATTTGCTGATGACATGCAAGCAGGCAAGCAACTGGGAGAGGAGTGGGAGGAGGAGGTTGGGGGAGCTGGGGGCCGGAAGGCCCACCTTGTAGTATCTGTTGGTCGTGTTGTTCTGGAAGAGCGTGATGCACTTGCAGTCCAGGCGCCAATAGTGCCGCTTCCTCTGTTGGAAGAGGTGCTCCAGGTGAGGTGGTCCGCCCTTGGCGCGGCTGGGGCCCCAGGTCTTCCCGGAGCCAAACCCCGCCCCTAAGTCTAACCCCACCCCCAGAAGGCCACACCCCTCCCATCTCTCATCACCCACCGCTCTAATTCTAGCTCCGCCTCCACTAAGGCCCCGCCCATCCCTAACTCCAGCTCCACCCCCACCTCTTTCCTTTCTCAGATTGATCCCGCCCCTCCCGCCTTAGCTCCGGCTCCACTCCACCTTGCCCCGCCCCATAACCCCCCTCCAACTTTAGGTCAGCCTCCAGCCACGCTCCTCTGCCCCTAAACCTGCCCCACCCCTATCTCCTACCTGCCCAGACCCTGGCCCCGCCACTATAAGCCCTCCCGCGCCTCCCTCCCAACTTCGCCCCACCTGGCCCCACCCTGTATCACACCCCCACTTAATTACCTCCAGTTAGGCCTCTAGCCCGGCCCAGCACCCCCTGATCCCATCCTCTATAACCTGAACCCTTCTCGCTCCCTACCCTAACTTCAGCTTCCCCATTCCTGGTCCCACTCTTCCCCTGACCTTGTCCTTAGCCCCGCCTCTTCCCTGACTCCTGCCCTGCCCCTTCGCCCTCCCTTAGAACCCTTCCCTCTAATTCTAGCTCCGCCTCCAGATCGGCCCCGCCCACCATAACCCCACCAGCCCCGCCTCCTCAAGCGGAGCTTGCCCCTCCCCTAACTCTAGCTCCGCCCCACATAGCCCCACCCCGCCCTCTCACCAGCGTGTCCTTGTTGCTGTAATGAACCACCCAACCCTCGCGCAGGGTGGTGCTAGATTTCCGCGTCGTGTGTCGCACCGACTGCACCACCCTCATTAGGGGGATGTACCCCAAGGAGCTGAGAGGGAGGGGGAGAGGAAGAGGTGAGAGGTTACAAGTGGAAAATACCCATTAGCAATCGGGGCTGCAGGGCGCATCTCTGGGCAGCCGGGAGTTGGGGTTTTTTTGGGCCACATTTCTGTGGTTTCCACATTTCCCATAATGAGGAAGGGGACTCTTGAGAAGGCCACATTACAAGGCTGGGTTCCAAAGTCAGGCTGCCTGGCAAATCACCTAACCTCTGTGCACCTCGGTTTCTCCACCCAAAGGAGTTGCTGTGAGGAGTGAAAACCTTTCTTAGGCGTTTAGCACAATGCTTGGCACCCAGTGGGCGTCCGATAAGTGCTCATCAGTACTGAGCCCAGTGATTGTGCAGCCGGCTGTGTGACACGAGGCAAGCGACGCAACCTCTCTGTGCCTCA
Organism: Phoca vitulina; assembly: GCF_004348235.1. Lineage (NCBI taxonomy): Eukaryota > Metazoa > Chordata > Mammalia > Carnivora > Phocidae > Phoca > Phoca vitulina. The sequence continues at coordinate 8,601,517 of NW_022589755.1, read as the reverse complement.
TTGCCCTTTTCCGGTGCACATGCTATTATTACAGAGAGGAAATGAAGGCTGAGGGAGATTCACAGACTTGCTCAACTCCAGAACCAACCACCTCTTGATCCCTGCACTAAACAGGACTCGGTTGGCCTTGGCATTTCCCTTCGCCTCTCTGAGACTTGGTTTCCTCATCTGTGAAATAGGCTGCCTCTCCCAACACCCCCACCCCACCCCACCCAAGTCAATCAAGACCCAGCTCTGACACCCACTTATTCTGTTACTAAACACTCCAGGAAAGACCTGGCATACCCATCTCCCCTTTGGCCTGGTTTCCCATCCCCTTCCCCTTGCCCTCCCTGCTCCAGCCACACCAAGCTCAATGCTATTTCTGGAACATGCTTGGCCCTACCACAGGGCCTTTGCACCTGCTATTCCCTTTGCTTGGTAGGGAACCAAGCTATCTTCCACATGTCTCCTTTCCTCCCCTCCTTCAGATCTCTTCAAATGTCACCTCCTCAGAGAGGCTCCCTTTAATGACCCTAACTAAAATGACATATCTTCATTTTCTGGCCCCTCTCATTGCTTTATTTTTATTTTCTTGATAGCAATCATCACTACCTGATGCTATGCATGCATTTATTACCTGTCTCCCCAACTAGAGTGTCTGCTCTATGAGGCCAGAGAGTTTTCCTGGTTTGGTTCACAGCTGTGTGCTTGGAAGTCCTAGAACCCAGTAGGTGCTCATTAAGTGTCTACTGACGGACCGTGGAAGTGGCTCACCCTCCTCCCCATGTTTATGTCTCCCTGACCCTGTGGGGTGAAGTCTCAGCTCCTTTCTCTTAGTAATTACTGGCTGAAGCCCCTGAGCTTCAATCTTCTAACCTAGGAATGCGTATAGTGATCCTTATGGTCCTTCTGAGGATTTAGTTCAAAAACAAATACTTATACATCAATGATGGTTTCAATCCACAGGTTACCCTTATTTATACATGTATTACTGTATTAATAGAATATACCAATAATAGTATATTAATATTATTCTAAAACATATGCAAAAAAGTGAAAACATCTAAAAGATGAGATTAAAAGTAAAGAGAAATGGAAATGCAAATATTTGTCCCCATACTCCGGAATGGATCACCTCCCACCCTCCGCACTTTGGGGATTCAAGAACAGAGTACCGGTGAGGATTCTCTCTCCATCGTTTACAACCCAGCAAGCACTTGACCCGCATGATCTAATGGAATCCGAAAATCACCCCATGAGACAGGTGCTGTCATTGCCCCAGGAGGAAACCGAGGCTCAGGGAGACGTGATTCACCATGTAAGTGGCGGATCTGGGACCTAGCCCTGGTGCTCTCAGCCTCCAACGTCCTAGGCTTCCAAAACCCCGCTGCCTTCCTGCCTCCTGGATACACAGGCATTCCACACCCATGCCTGAAGCCAGGCCCTGTCCTAGGCACCTGGAGAATGGACCTGACCTGACCTCTACCCACTGGATCCTTGCCATCAAGCACTTGAGCTTTTATGCTAGTAGAACTGAATCAATATGAATCCCATTTATAATTTAAAAATGTAAAATTAAGCAGGTTATTATTTTTCAGAGCTTCCATGCCAGAAGAAAGCCACGGCCCGTCAGGTCCTTGGGGATGGTGTTCCCCTTCCCCATTTTACAGATGGGAGGACTAAGGCACCGCAAGAGGAAGGGACTTGTTTAGGCCATACAAGTCAATCTGAGGCCAAAATGGCTAAAAGAAAGTGGGTAGTTTTCCTTCCTTTCTAAGATTTGACTGCTCTGCGAGAAGAGCTAACACCCAGGCGCTATTTTATGTACTTCATTCGTATTCATTCGCTTCACCCTTACAACAATCCTCAAAGGTAGGTCCTACTTTAGCCCCATCTTACTGATGAAGAAACTGAGGGCCCAGAGAGGTTAATCTCCTGCCAAAGGCCATACAGCACTCTGGTTCCAGATTCCCACGTTTTTACTCTTTGCTCTGTCACTTTGCAACACAGACTGTTTCTGGAAGGGCCTGCCAGCAGCTGATCCCAGTGACGTCCTCGGAGAGAGGAGCTAAGCAGCTGGGAGGCAGGGAAGCAGGAGGGTTTGACTATCTACCTTTTGAATGACTGGATTAGCAGTTCCGAAAAAGAAATATACTCTAAATTAAAATCTGCTTCTACGGGGCACTTGGGTGGCTCAGTCGTTAAGCATCTGCCTTCGGCTCAGGTCATGATCCCGGGGTCCTGGGATCGAGCCCCGCATCGGGCTCCCTGCTCTGCAGGGGGCCTGCTTCTCCCTCTCCCACTCCCCCTGCTTGTGTTCCCTCTCTGGCTGTGTCTCTCTCTGTCAAATAAATAAAAATTAAAAAATAATAATAATTAAAAAATAAAATAAAATAAAATAAAATCTGCTTCTATGAAAACTTTCTAAAAATGTACATTTTTCAGGAAAAAGGTAAAATTTAAAAACAAAGTGTGGGTGCCTGGGAAATTTACAGGGGGACATCGACCCATTGTAGAGATAGAGCCTTCCCCGGAGGGTGCCCCGGGTACCTCTCGGCCTTGCCTCCCTCGCCTTCCTCCTCCTCACTGGCGTGGAGGGCGTTTTCCGCGTGGGAGCCCGGGATGACCCCAGAGTCGTCGGACTCATCCATGAGGGAGCTCTTGTCAGCCTCGCTGAAATCGGTGGCCTCCTCCATCGGCACATCTAGGGGGACGGGGGCATCAGAGGGGCCTCCGCCCAGTCCCGCACCCCCCCCTTCCCGCTCAGCCCACAGCCTCTCACCTCCATTGATGAGTGCTTCCCCTAAACAGTCGTTAGGGACGCGGGTGGCACAGCGCTTGTGACAGTTAAACTTGCAGTCTGGTATGAGGACAGGGAACAAGTGGACAGGTGGGAGGGGAGAGAGAGGTCACCTGTAAGGGTTGAACCTTGACTCCTAACCCCCAGACCCAAAAGATTCTGCTCTTGCTATTTGGGGCAGGAAACCTAGCTGAACCTTCTCTGGTTGTCTGTCTTTGAGTCTAGAATAGTTGGGGCTGGGGAATTCCTTGTTGCGGGGGCCTGGTCTGTGCATATCATAGGTGTTTAGCAACCATCCCTGTCCTCTACCCACTAGATTCCAGTAGCACATCCCCGTATGATTATAGATTTTTTTTCTAGAGTTCTAAGACTCCAAATTTCAATGTCCAAGTGTCTAGAACTTGACACATCTATGATTCTACAGTTCTATGATTCTAGACTGCTAAGGCTCCTTGATGTCCAAGGTTTTAGGGTTTTCTATATCTAAACTCTAGAAATCAGTGATTCTATAGTTCTATAATTCTGGACTGTGAAGCCTCCAGAATCTAATGATTCCAAGGTTCTAGGATTCCATACACCCTAGATTCTAGAATTGGATGACTCTAAATTTTTATGGATCTAGACATCTGGTATTCTAGAATCTGATAATCCAGAGTTCTGTACTCTAGATGTCTAGGACTCTAGGATTCCATGGTCCCAAGGGTTTATGATTCTAGACTTCTAAGGTTTGCATTTGATGTTTCTAAAGTTTCGATATTCTGAGATCCAGAATTCTTGAAGCCTATGATTCCAGTTCTATGGTTCTAGAATTCTCAAGTTCTACAGTTTTAGAATCCCATGCTAAGTGGCTTATAGATCTAAATTTCTAAGGTTCTAGGATTCCAGAATTCCAAAGGTTCTAGAACACCAGGATTCAGGGCACTCTTCTCCTGAGGCCCTGTGCTCCTAAGGATCAGAATACTGGGATTCTTTCTTTCTTTTTTTTTTTTTTAAGATTTAATTTTTAAGTCATCTCCACACCCAACATGGGGCTCGAACTCAAAACCCCGAGATCTAGAGTCGCAGTCCCCACCGAGTGAGCCAGCCAGGTGCCCCCAGAGTACTGGGAGTCTTAGGTCCTGCCACGAGCCCAGGTGAGAGAGGCCCCAAGCCGCTGAACGAGTGTGTGTCTGTGTTGGGGCCCTCTGACCCCGTCTGTCCCCCCCTGGGGGCCCCGCTGACCTTTGCACTGCAGGCCCTGGCGAAAGAGACCCTTGAGGAGTTTCTTGCAAGCCTGGCAGACGGTGGGCCGCGTGTAGCTGTGGATGAGGAACGTGTGCGGGACCTTCACCTTGGAGAGCAGCATCTTGTCCAGCTCTATCGGGCGGCCCGTGTAGGAGGAGGCCGAAGATGAGGAGGAGGATGACGGGGGGCGGCGAGGCAGGAGCTCGGTGGTACTACGGCTCTGCGGTCAGCAGGATGGAGGGGACACATTAGTGCACGGCCCCATGCCCGGGCCCTGTCGCCCGCCCCCCTTCCCCCCGCCACCAGCCAGCCCGCTCCTCAGCCCCTCACCAGCTCATCAGCCATGCAGGGCAGGGACTCGGAGGTGCTGAGGCGCACAGAATGGCCACTGGCCAGAGACGTGGACGACAGGCGCCTCTTGCGGGCACCACTGCAGTTGTTGGGGATGCTGAAGGCACAGCGCTTGTGGTAGTTCAGTCCGCAGCCTGCGGGGGGCGCCAGACGATCAGAGACATACTTCCACCAGTCCTGGGCTCTAAGGCTCTGCCCCGCCCCTTTTCCCTTTGGTAGATTAGGAATACAGCAGATCTCTCAGGAGAACCCCTACGGGTGCCATTAAAGCCGACGAAAAACTACCTAAACCCAAATCGGGTAGAACCGCTACCGGCCTGGAAGGTTCTGGGCCACCAGGCAAAGAACCATGAGCAGGTGAGGTGCTTGCTGAGGACCCAGGAAATGTGGATTGGGTAGAGGCTGAAGGGGGCCACAACCACGTGACCAGTTGCACAAAGGAGGAGCGTACTGGCAATGACAGGTTCTTCCTTATATATAGGTGTAAATGAAATATTTGTGTTTTCTTCCTTTTATCCCCCTATCACCTAACACAATACTTATTATTTTTTTAATATGGAACGCTTTAGGAATGTGCGTATTGTCCTTGCGCAGGAACTATGCTACTCTTCTCCATATTGGCCCCATTTTAGTACATGCGCTGCCGAAGGGAGCACTGTATCGTATTTAAATTACAGGACATCGAAGGAAAAGAGTGAACAAGCATCCCCATCTTCCCGGGAAAGGGTTAGCATGTTTTCAGTTGTACTCGGGAGGGTTCTACCATATCAGATGGAAGTATGACTTTATTGTCCTTTCTTTCCTAATTTATCATTAAAAAAAAAAAAATCCAAAATCCTCGTCCATGAAAGAATCAGGCTCAGCTTGCTGTTTTCCTAGCGGGCTTCCTGAACCCTTGCTCCCATACATCTCCAGAGATTCCAAATGATTCCAGGATGGTGCCCTGTTCAGGAGTGAAGAATGTTCCTCCAGCCTTTGGAAGCTTCTTTGGGACCGCCTCATGAAGGCTGTCTTCTGGTAGCCTGGCTGTCATAGGCTTTCCCGAAGGTGGTGCTATGACAAGAGCTTTGGGATGGCAAATGGCCTTTGAGAACAGGAAACACTTCCCAGCGCCGGCCTTTGCTCACTCAGGTGCTTCATGGCATTTCAAAATCTCATCCGTGACTCCCTATGTGAGTATCAAGGTAGAGTCAAACTCCCATTGGAAGGTGTTAATGGCATTAAGAACAGTCATTTGAGGGGCGCCTGGGTGGCTCAGTCGTTAAGCGTCTGCCTTCGGCTCAGGTCATGATCTCAGGGTCCCTCTCCCCCTGCTTGTGTTCCCTCTCTCGCTGTGTCTCTCTCTGTCAAATAAATAAATTAAATCTTAAAAAAAATAAATTAATTAAATAAAATCTTAAAAAAAAAAACCAAACAGTCATTTGGGACTCTGTTGGAACCACATGAACGAGGACCATCATCTGTGATGTTGAACCAATGAAGTCCGTGCTGAGGTTGCCCATTAGAATCGATGACACCAGGGGGCTCCTGGGTGGCTCAGTAGGTTGAGCATCTGGCTCTTGGTTTCGGCTCAGGTCATAATCTCAGGGTCGTGTGATCGAGCCCCGCATCAGTCTCCTTGCTGAGCATGGAGCCTGCTTAAGATTCTCTCTCTCCCTCTCCCTCTGCTCCTCCCCCGTCCCCCCTGCTTGCCCACGTGCATGCGGCTCTTTCTCTCTCAAAAAAAAAAAAAAAATTTTTTTTTTGATGACACCAGGATTGTGCCGTGATGAAGGTTACATATGCCAAGACACCAAGAGTTGGATATGGTTTGTGCACAATGGCAGTACTGATAACAGTTTTGAACGCAACTGAATCAGTTTTCTGCAGGCCTGACGTGGCTAGCATCCCTCGAGCCCCTAAATGCCACAGGTATATTTAGGGCTGTGTAATAACAATCCTGGTCAATGCTGCAGGTCATCTGGAAGACCAGGGGCACTGAAGACTCGAGATTTCCATATAAGCGTGACCGCCACGAAGCTGGAGGTCCTTGGATGATGGAACATCCAAGAATATGCTTCTAATGGAGGTGCAGTCTTCACAGAATGGATGATCTTCATCTGCTGTGTGTATTGGCAAGGCGGCTGTGTGGACTTCATCTGCAGGTGGGGCAAGAGCTCAATGTTCTCGCTCAGAATCGTGGAAGATGGGAAGAGTGGACCTGCGGAACCTAACACTTGGGCTTAACCTTGAGACACACTGGTGTGTTCCTTTATTTTTTTAAGTATGATTGAAGGACATGTGTATGGGTGCTTGTTGTAGACTGAACAAATGTCCATCCCCCCAAAGTCATAGCTGATGCCCTAACCCATAATGTGACTGCATTTGAAGAATGGGCCTTTAAGGAGGTAATTAAGGTTAAATGAGGCCATAAAGGTGGGGCGCTGATCCGATGTGACCCAGGTCTTTATAAAAGGGAAACTGTGTCTCTCTGCACACCACGTGAGCTACACAGCGAGATAACAGCCGTGTGCAAGCCAGAAAGAGGGTTCTCACCAGGAACCATGCCCTGTCCGAAGCGTGATCTTAAACTTTCCAGCCTCTGGAACCGTGAGTTATAAATATGTGTTGTTTAAACCACTTGGCCTGTGGGTATTTTGTTATGGCAGGCCCTGGCACACTGAAGGGCCAAGTCAATAAGGAGTGGACTCTAATGGTCAGCTTATGTGTCAACCCCAGTAATTCAGATGCTAGTGTAGGGTTTGCTGTAAGGCTATTTTGTAGGTATGATTCAAGTCCACAGTCAGATGACTTGAAGTGAGGGAGAGTATTCTAGTTAATCTGGGTGGGCCCCGTTTCAATCAGTTGAAAGGTTAAAAAGCAGAGTTGAGATTTCCCCGATGAAGAAACTCTGCCCGGGAGTCCAGCCGGCCCTTCCTGATGGGCTGCCCTATGGATTTGAGAGTTGCTTGGCCAGCCCCGACAATCCTCTAAGCTAATTCCTTCCAAATATCCCTTAATATCTACCTCCTACTGGCTGTTTCTCTGGTGATTCCTGTTATAGGCTCCACCTTCCTCCCTGTGCACATTCCCCTCCTCCCCCAAGCTCTGCCCCCTTACCTCTCCCTCGAAGCTCCAAATCAGGCTCCACCTCCGGAGCTGAGCACCGCCCCGGGCCCCACCCACCACTCAAGCCCCACCCCAGCTCCTCCCCCAAGCTGTGCCTCTGGGCCCTTACCTCTCCCTCCGAGCCACGCCTCCTACCTCTGAGCTCCACCCCCGCCCTACCCTCCTGTCCCCTCCCCACACACTTCCGGGCCCCGCCTCCAGCCCCTCTCCCCTCACCATCACACTTGAGGCCTTGGCGCACTAAGCCGAAGAGCATCTCCCCGCAGTGATCACAGAAGGCCGGCGCTCGGTAGGAGTGCACCGTGAGGGCGTGCGGGCGGATCTGGAAGTCCTCGAAGGTGGCCGAAGCTGCAGGCAGCAGGGAGGGGCGGATGGTTGAGCCGGGGCAGCGAGGGCTGTTCCTGGGTTTCTCACAGTCCTCCCCGCTGCAAGGTTTGATCTTGCCTTCCTTCATTTACTCGCATACTACACTCTATCTGGGTTCAAATCCCAGCGTCACCACTGGGCAAGACACCTATGCCGGGGACTGGGGAGTTGTTTAGTGGGTACAGAGTTTCAGTTCTGCAAGATGAACATACTCCTGGAGACTGTGGCAGGACAGCGTGAATGTCATTAACCCTACTGAAGAGGAGACTTAAAAATGGTTAAGATGGTAAATTTTATGTTATGTATATTTCACAATTAAACACTTTAAAATAAAATTTAAAAATACAGATACAGATGCCTGGGTCCCACCGTCAGAGTTGCTGATCTAGGATGGAGCTTGAGTATCAAGAGAAAAAACCAAATACCTATGTATCTCCGTTTTCTCATCTTTAAAATGGAAATCCAACAAACATTTACTGAGCATTGTTCTAGGTGCCAGGGACACCACACAGAACAAACAGACAAATTCCCTGCCTGGCCTCTAGTAAGGGAGGCTGACAACCAAAGAAAATAAATATTCTTATTTAACAATCACCCAGGGCTGCCTGGGTGGCTCAGTTGGTTAAGCATCTGCCTTTGGCTCAGGTCATGATCCTCGGGGCCTAGGATCTAGCCCGGGTAGACCTCCCTGCTCAGTGGGGAGCCTGCTTCTCCCTCTCCCTCTGCCACTCCCCCTGCTGTGCTCCCTTGCTTGCTCTCTCGATCTCTCTCTCAAATAAATAAATATATCTTTAAAATATATATATATATAAAATCTTAAAAAAAAAAAAATCACCCAACCTAGCAATTACCTAGTGCCATGCACTGCTCCACATACTTTAAGATACTAGTGAATTCAGTTCTCTCAAAAGCCCCGGAGGTACACTGTTATTATCCCCATTTTCCAGATGAGAAGATTGTAGCACAGAGAGGTGAAGCAACTTGCCCAAGGTCACACAGCTAGCAAGCCGTGGAACTTGAAATCGAACCTGGGCCAGTGTGGCCAAAGTTCATGCTTTTAGTACCGTATTTATTGCCTCTTGGAAATGTTTATGTAATAAAGTATACAGCATGTGTCTACTATACTCAAATAATTAAAAAAAAAAAAACCTGTCAAGCAAATATTTCCTTTCTCAATAACAGGATGAATATTGAGAACCAACATAAACTGGGTACTCTGGAAGACACAGCTCAGCCGAAACATACACTTGCATGCTCTCATTTGATGTTCTTAGTCTGTCTCTATACGTGTAACTTTGCACTTTTCTCTAGGGTAAAAAAATATATATATATTTGCACATTATGTATATTTATATATAATGTAAATTATACATATTATATATTATTTTATAGTATATCTTATATATTTATAATATAACATATATCATTACATATTATATAACATGTTATGTTATAGCATGTTATATTATATAATATGTTATATATAATACATTAGATATGTATTATGTATATGTATTATGTATATTTACATATATAATATACATAAAATATAAAAACATTATGTAAATTATATATATTTGCACATTATGTATATAAGTGTATGCAGTATATATATATTCAAGAAATAAATTACTCCAAAAAAAATACATACAGCAGGCTAGAAGTCAATAAGTGCTAAGGAGAAAAATTAAGCAGAGAAGGGAGAGTGGGAAGGTACAAGATGTACAATTTTAAATCGGTGGTTGAGGAAGACCCCCTTCAGATGTCATTAGGGCAAAAACCTGAAGGAGGCAAGGGTATGAGCCATGCAGGTGTCTAGGAAAGAACATGCCCAGTATCACAATAGTATTCTTTATAGATTTTTTTTTAAAGATTTTATTTATTTATTTGAGACAGACGGAGAGAGACAGAGCACAAGTGGAGGAGGATCAGAGAGAGAGGGAGAAGCAGGCTTCCCGCTGAGCAGAGAGCCCGATGCGGGGCTCGATCCCAGGACCCTGAGATCATGACCTGAGCTGAAGGCAGACGCTTAACGACTGAGCCACCCAGGCACCCTTATAGATTCTTTTTTAAGGGCTAAATGAATTAATATATGGAAAGCTTTTAAAACAGAGTTCTTTATTTTATTGTTTTTTTAAGATTTTATTTTATTTTTTTAAAGATTTTATTTATTTGACAGAGAGAGACACAGCGAGAGAGGGAACACAAGCAGGGGGAGGGGGAGAGGGAGAAGCAGGCTTCCTGCTGAGCAGGGAGCCTGATGCGGGGCTCGATCCCAGGACCCTGGGATCATGACCTGAGCCGAAGGCAGATGCTTAACGACTGAGCCACCCAGGTGCCCCTATTTTATGGTTTTTTTTTTAGATTTTATTTTTAAGTCATCTCTACACCCAACGAAGGGCTGGAACCCACAACCCTGAGATCCAGAGTTGCACACTCTACCGACTGAGCTAGCGAGGTGCCCCTCGCTTTTTTTTTAAGTTTAAAATTTTATTTATTTATTTATTTATTTATTTTTAAGATTTTTTACCTATTTATTTGTCAAAGAGAGACAGGGCACAAGCAGGGGGAGCAGCAGAGGCAGAGGGAGAAGCAGACTCCCCGCCGAGCGGGGAGCCTGATGCGGGACTCGATCCCAGGACCCTTGGATCATGACCCGAGCTGAAGGCAGATGCTTAACTGACTGAGCCACCCAGGCGTCCCTAAAAATTAAAAATTTTAAACAGTGCTCTTTAAACAGAGCACATAGAAAGTCCTCAATAAATCTTGACTTTTATTTTTAAAGTTTCATTTTTGCACTAAGTCTCATCCTCTTTCCTACCCTCCCCATCTCACCCCCGAATTTCAGTCTAATCGGGCTATTTTCCTTGTTATGGTGCAACAGAAAGGGGACTCTTTTCTATGTGCCAAGCACAGCTTACACACTCAGGGTAAAGCTATGAACACCCCACTCTCAGGGAGCTGACATTCTTTTGGGGAGACAGGGAACATAAACACACAGAGAAGGAAATTTCAGACACTGGAGGAAATGGCATTTAAGCTCAGATCCAAACAACACGAAGGAGCAAGCTATGAGAAGATGGGGCGGGAAGACTAGTGCACACACCTGGAGATGGGCGGCAGCTCAGTTTATTCAAGGGACAGAGAACAGACAACCATGGCAGGAACAAAGAAAATAAGGGGGACAGTGTAAGAGGTGAATCCAGGGAATTGGCAGGGGCCAGATCAGGACAGCCATAATAAGGCCATATTGAGGAGTTTGCATTTTATTCCAAGGGTAATGGGGAGCCATGGGAGGATTCTGAGCAGTGAAGTGTCAGGATCTGACTTGTGAGCTACGGTAACAGTCTAGGCAGGAGGTGATCGCTGCTTGAACCAGAGGAGGCTGTAAGAAATACATTCAGAATGTATGTTAAAGGTAAGACCAATTGGTTTGATGACGGATCAAGTGAAGGGATGAGAGAAAAAGGAGGAGTCAAGGATGCCCCCAGGATTTGGGGCATGAGCACCTGAGTGAATGGTGATGCCCTTCACCAAGGTGGAGAACACTGCTGGAAGAAAGGAGGACAAAATGAAGATTTCTGTCTTGGAGAGGCCATCTCTGAGATGCCTAGAGCTGCCAAATAAAAGTGTCAGGGGGACAAGCTACATGACAGATCTGGATTTAGCAGACGGAGATCGGGATGAATAAAAATCCAAGAGTTGCCGGCCTACATGAGGATATTTAAAACCTGAATAAGGTCACCAGGGCCATAACTTCTGCTAATTGTCATCCACTCATTCAACCCATTTTACTGAGCATTGCACTACGCAAGGCTGGGGGAGGAAACGTTTAAAACTCTGTATCAAAGTACAACATACATCTAGAAAAAGACACATCTCCAGTGCATGGCTCAGGGAACTGTCACACTGTACACACCGTGTCACCAACACCCTGATAAATAAATGGAAGTTTAAATCAGTGCCCAGAAATCTCCCTCACGCCCCCCAGGTGATGGTGGTGCCCTTCACCGACAGGGAGAACACTGGCCCTTTGGCGAAGGCACCCGCCTTCCTCGTTCCTAACTGTATCCGTCTCTGCGCTTCATAAAAGGAATTATACAATATGTAGTCTGATGTCTAGCAAATGCCTTTCGGCGTTACGTTTGTGAGGTTCATCCATGTTGCTGGACATCGCCTACGTTCGGTGCTGTGCGAATTTCACAGTGTGCACACGCAACATATTTACCCATTCCAGGGCGGCAGTTTGTCAAAGCTCCAGGGGTGATTCTAATTTGCGACCAAAGCTTCCAACCGCTGGCCCTGACTTTAAGAAGCATGTTTCTGGGCCCACCCCAGCAGTCCCGCCCCCGCTAGAGGCGACGCCCCCAGGCGGGCCTCCGCCGCTCACCCGACAGCACCACCTCCACCAGGTCGCCCTCCTGGATGTCTCCCACCGAGCGCACCAGCTGCAAGAGGTTGGCCGACGTGGGGTCATGTTTGAAGAGAAGGATCTTGTCGTAAAGACCGTAGAAGCCACACTCGGGGAACTGAGGGGCGGGAGAGAGAGGTGGTGACGGCAAGGCTCGGAGCTGCCTTCGGAGGCAGCGGTCTGGAACACTCCCAGGGCAGGGCCCACAGTTTCCCCCGGAAACAGAGACCCCGCAGCCCTGCGCTTCCTGACTGCGCCCTCCCCAGCGCAGCTCGAGTGAGTGGGCAGGGTGCCAGGGCCCCAGGTGTGCTGGGAGAGAGCGCCGATGGAGTTCCCGACTGGGTGGCTGGACTGGGAAACTGGGGTGGGAGGGAGAGTGGCTCTGGGCGCGTGAGCACCTAGAATTTTCCAGGGGGTGAGGGGGTTAAGTGAACACCCCCTCCTTTAAGCCCCCACCCCACCCGAGCTTCCTTCCTGGATCTATTGTCCCTGTTACCTGGCTCCAGGCCCAGCACTGGGGTGGGGCCAGCTGGAAGAAGGGGACTTAGGACTCCTGGGGGGGAGGGGGAGAGGTGGGAAGGCTAGGGCTCAATAGAGCTGGAGGTAGGGAGGGTGCCCCCTACCCAATGTCCAAAGGACCCAGGTGTCCCTAGCTGGGGCTGGGGTGGGGGGCAGGAAATGAAACGAGGTAGAACAGAAAGTGAAACCTCCCAGGTGGAGCGGCTGGAAGGAAGGAAAGGGGCCCTGCCACACCTGGACAGAAGACAGAAAACAAAACTGGGGTGAGGCCTGAGGGAGGAGGCCAAAGATTTGGGCACCAGACAAATTACACCCAGGGGACAGTCTGCCTTCTACCCCATCCCCATCTGTCTTCCCAAAGAGCAGGCTGAGTTGGGTATGACAACTGGACCTGTGGGTTTGGGGTTTTGGTGGAGGGCCAAGGAAGCCCCATATTGTTCTTGTCTGCTGGGAGAGGGTCCACAGCTCACAGGGACTGCCTGGGCCTTGACTGCTTGGGGGTGGGGGGAGTCTGTCTCTAAGCTTCAGTTTCCTTGTCTGTAAAATGGAGGGGGGTTGGCCCAGTTCCCGATGTTTCTCTGAAGCCCAAAGAATTCATTTCTGGGGGTCTGAGAAGATTCTGGAATTTGGACATTTAGGGATTCCAACATGCTCACATGATATATGATATATATATCATGATATATATATATCTTAGGTTCCAACATATTATCATGACATGTTTTGGGATTTCAACAATCTAGATCAGCAGCAGTCTGGTATTTTCATGTTCTAGGAATCTAATAAACTAGGATTTATTTGAGTATCTTACCATTAAAGGATTTCAACAACCCAGCATCCCAAAATTCTAACATTTTAACATGCTATGATTCCAACAACCCAGGAATCTAATATTCTACCATTTTCATGTTTTAATATTCCAACAACCTAGGATTCTAATGTTTGTACACTTTTTTTTTTTTTTTTTTTAAGTAAGCTTTACCCCTAATGTAGGGCTGGAACTCATGACCCTGAGATCAAGAGTCGCATGTTCTACTGACTGAGCCAGCCAGGTGCCCCTGGACACTTTAATATCAAGAGTTCAATTACCTAGAAGTTGCATATTTGAACAATCTAGAATTCTAATATTCTAACATTTTTACAGTCTAGAATTCCAACAACATAGAAACCCACTATCCTAACTTTTAACATTCTAGAATTCAGGCATTGAGTTCCACCTGATTTCCGCTTGCCATGATCCCCAGCTGCCCACCATGGTGACCCTGGTGTCCAAAACTAAGAGTAAGGTGGGGTTGGGGAAGGCCCGTTTTAACAGGCCAGCATCAGACCTGAGGGGTGGTAACACTGTGATTAGGAGAGGGAACAGAGTCCCCAGAGTCTCTGGGGGTTCCAAAGAGGTGCCTGCCCCTCCACACACATCTCAGGCCTGGGGGAGGGCAGAGATTGGGCTCGGGAGACCTCACTTGCCCCTGGCAGCTGGGGCAGGCACTCACACCCACACATGTCATCCGATAGTCATGGCCAGCACGGCTTCAATTTCTACTGTTTCCACCAAATGGGAGATGGAAGGGGACGGGCTTGAATGGAGAGGTCCCCCATCTGCGGCCCCCACCTACCCCTTCCTCCCCACTTCGACACCTAGCTGGCCCCTCCCTTCCTCCCTGCTGGCTGCAGAAAACAACACCACGCAGGGACACGCAATTTGGGGAGGCCTTTGGAGCACCCCGCCCCTGCCCAGGCCTCCCTCGAATGGGTAGTGAGATGAGGAAGCAACTGGGGGCTAAATGCCCCATCCCCATTCCCCCCAGTCGCCCAAGGCTTAATCCTCCTTTTTCCCCTTCCCCTATGCCAGGCTCCTGGCCACCTCTGCCGGCGCCCCCACCCCCTCCGGACCTCTCCCCAAGCTGGTTGGGAGGAACCCTGCGCTCTTACCTTCTGGTCCACGATGGAGCAAGCCAGCTGCTTCACATGGGCCAGCTCAGAGGCGGTGGGCAGCAGCACAAACTCGCGGGTCAGCCCGATCTGGATGTGGAAGGAGACCCCGGAGCTCGGAGCTGGGACCTGGGCCAGTTGCGGTGGTGGCGACTGCAACTCCAAGCCGCCGGGGGGCGGAGGAGACCCCGGCCCGGGAGAGCCTGGGAGCCCGGCGAGATGGGAAGGGGAGGCGGCCATGGGGGGCGGGGAGGGGGGGAGTCCCGGGACCCGCCGCCCGGCGCCGGCCGCCCGGCGCCCACCCGGGATGAGGCTGAAGGAGCCCGGGGAACCCGGGTCACTGGATCCGAGGGAGCCCGTAAGATGGTGGTGGGAGCGCGGGAATCCCGGGGATGCGAGAAAAGAAATCTAGCAGATTGAGGGCACTCGAGGATGGCGGGACCCTGGGAAATTAAAGAAAGGCAATCTAGTGGGTCAAACGCTCGGGAGTCATAAAGGAGAAATCTAATGGTTTGAGGGACCCAGGGCTTCAGAGATTCCAAGTAATCAAGAAAATCTAGTAGGTCGGAATCTCAGGGATCAGGAGAGCCCAGGATCCAAAGCCCCTTGAGGAGAGAAAGGCATGAGAAGGCAGCAGCGGGGAATCCCAGAATACAGTGGCTCTAAGACGAGGATCCAATTAAGGGGGTCCGCGGGATTCATCAGACCTTGGGGGTGGAGGACAGGAGTCTCTGAGTCGGGGATCGAGGGGATCCCAAGGATCCGACGGGCCCGGGGATGGGCAAAGGGATCCCGAGGGCCGGGGTGCTAAGGGGGAATCTCACGGGTCTCAGAAGTTGGAGAAAAGTTCGGTCGGGGGCCGCGGAGAAGGGGGCGTTACCGGCGGCAGTTTGGGGGGGCGGAAGGGAGGGTCACCCGGCGCTCGGCGCCGGTGGCTCTTTTTCCCCCTCCAAAGTTTTAACTCTGCGGCTGCGGCCCAGGAGGAAGTGTCCCGAGCGATGGCGCAGTCGGCCAATCCGCGCGGGCCTCGGTGACGTCGGAGAGGGGCGGAGCCTGCTGGGGGCCGGGGGCGGAAGCGGAGGGCGGGCCCGGCACCTCGGGGTTGGGGGCGTCGCCTGCCCCGCCCGGGTCCGGGTGTCTGGGGTGCGAGATGCAGGGCAGGGATCCGGGACTGATTCCTTCCCCCAACACACCCAAGTCTGGAAAGTTAACTATTCCCTGAGCTGGAGAGGAGGGGCGAGCCACCGTCGTGGGGCCGGGGCTGAGGAGGCGCCTGGCCCTTTAAGGAAGGGGGCCGTCTAGTCTAGCCTGGCCGGCATCCGGCGCCCACCGCAAGGGGAAGGGTGGGAAACTGGTGTCAGGTCCAGCCCGCTCTCGGACCTCTGGGCTCGGCCCACCTCTTCTCAAGAGCGTCGTCCTCCCCATCCCCCACCCCCGCCCAGGGGAGGCGGTGCTGTAGAGATCCCCAGCCCATTACACAGGTGGGAAGACAGAGGCCTCTGGATCTGCCAAAGGTCCTTGCCTCCTGTTTGTCTCTGGCAGCCTTGACGAGGTGCATGGAGGCAACTGGAGGGGCCGGGGCTGGGTTATCTGTGCAGGGCCGGTCAGGCACAGGGCGGGTGGAGAAGGGGTGTAGTTTCCCTCCATCAGCTCCCCACTCTGCCCCAGCCCTCAGGAGAGTGAAGAGCCACAGACCTGGGGGTGCCTGAAGGGGCCATAATAACCAGGGAAGACAGCACACCCACCCCACATCCTCGATGAACGGATTGTTTTCCGGGGGCAGCGTGCACGTGTCTGTCTCTCTGTGTGACTTTAGGTAGGTGGCTTCCCCTGAGCCTGTTTCTTAGATGGGACAGTAATCGGACGGAGCCCAGAGGGTCTTTGGGGGGATTACTGAGATCGTGGCACAGGGCTGAAGTTCAGTAGGTGGTGGCCGGCACTGAACTTTGCAGAGATAAAGGGGTGGGCACCTCAAGCTCTCAGGTGTTTAGGAGTCGGTTCATTCTGTCAGTCATCCAGCAAGCACTGAATGCCGGCCTACTGTGTGCCAGGCTTGTGCTAAAACAGCTCTTCTAGCCCTTTCAGGTCTCCTCCCCAGCTAATAATAAAGAGTGGCCGCCATTTAGTTTACATTCAGGAAACTGAACCCCCTAGGGGCAAAATGACTTGTCCAAGATCACCACTAGACTTGCTGCCACCCCACCCCCTCCACTGAGGGGTCAAGGCCTGGCTTTGAGCTTCAAAGGCATCCCAGTAGAGATGGGCCACCTGCCCACCTGGGTTCCAGACCAGCAGGGCTGGTTGGGGATGGGGGCCTCAAGAGGAGCCCCCCCTCCCGCTAAAGGGCTGCTGGGGGCAGCTGAGGTCGGTACAGCAGTGACTGCCACCACATCCGGGGGCTGGCTGGGGCTGGGGAAGGAAGTCTGAGGCTGGAGTGAAAACCCAAACCACCACCTGGGGAAGCTGCTCAGAGCCCTGAGGGATGAGGGGGGAGCAAGGCCACGTGGAGCTCGCAGCTAGGCTCCTGTCAGTGTCACCTGATGGCCATCTGGCCACCTGCATCCTTCTTCAAGTGTTCCCGGGGCCCCGAGAGGGGCCAGGTCCTATTCTGGGCACTGGGGCACAGCCAGGGGGTGGGCATTAGCATCAGGCCCGTTGTACAGAGGATGCTGAGGCCCCGAAAAGTGCAGACGGAGCCCCGTGGGACTGGCTACGAATTATGACCCGCTGGGGGTCCTGAGCGCCTCCCCACCTCATTTTCTGTAACTTGTGCTCACGATCCCCACTTCCTGAGCCTGTTGTGAGGCTCCAGTGAACCAGCATGTGAGGAACTTTGCACGGGGTCTGGCTCCTGCTAAGGGCGTAACTGACCTGGTGCAGGGACGGGACTCCTCAGGGCACCTGCAGTGAGGGACCAGGCGCCTCCATCACCTGCACCCTTGTGGCAGCTCCCAGCAGGGCGCAGGCATTCTGCAGGGCAGGTCCCAGGCTCTCCCGTCCCGGGGAGGGGGGGGGGGGGGGGGG
>NW_022589755.1:8557920-8583700 GCF_004348235.1 Phoca vitulina | reverse complement strand
GGGGGGGGGGGGGGGGGGGGGGGGGGGCTGGCACAAGAGGAGGGAGCAGGAGAAGGGGAAGGTAGTGATCTGTCACCTCACATCATCTGCTTGCCAGGGCTCTGCCCCCAGGCTGCTGTTGAGGCCCCTGGGGAGGGAGTACTTAGGAACAGAAAGGAGGGGCACGGGGAGATTCGGTCCTGTGCCCCCATTTCCGGGCCTCCACCCACACCCTGCCCAAACTCTGGGCCCCTCTCTTCCCACCCCCAACCCTACCACAAAACCCAACCCATCATATCCCCTCCCTGAGCTCCACCCAGCCCAGGCAGAGCCCAAGACTCATCTCCCGAAGTCCCCGGCTCCCTCAGGCCCCTGACAGTCAGCACCACCACCCATCTTACTCCAAAGGGTTTATTGAGACAAGTTTCACATCCAAGTCCAGGGCAGAGAGGAC
This sequence comes from Phoca vitulina, assembly GCF_004348235.1. Taxonomy (NCBI): domain Eukaryota; kingdom Metazoa; phylum Chordata; class Mammalia; order Carnivora; family Phocidae; genus Phoca; species Phoca vitulina. The sequence continues at coordinate 8,583,267 of NW_022589755.1, read as the reverse complement.
GGGGGCTTATAAACAGGAACCTGGAAGGGGGCCCGAGGGCTCAGGGTGGAACCCAAAAAAGAGAGTGAAATAAATAGAGGAAGAGAGTGGAGGACCAGGAGAGGAGACACAGACTATCACACAGTGATAACAACATGGGGGGTGGGGGGCAGGGCTCCATTAACATCCCATTTATTTATACAGATATACAGGGAGTTGTGGGGGACCCGGGGGACCCCCTCAGCCTCCATGCCCTAGGGAGGGGCAAGAGAAGGCCATCTCTCCCCATGGGTGACCCCATGGGGGCTGGGGGGCTGCCCCTGGAGGATTGCTGGGAGCGGTGGGGGAGGTAGGGGTGGGCGCCTCCCCCGAGGGCATCACCTGCTCCCCAGGCAGTTACTGGCCCTGGAGACGCTGGGTAGTGTCTGGAAAGCTGTGTTGAGGGAACTGGAGGGGAGGATGGGGGACTGGGCGTGCTTGTGGGGTGGGCCAGGCCGGGCACTCCCCCTGAGGGCAGCCCAGGGTCCAGCTGACTCCATGGTTTCCCAGGGGACCCAGAGCAGGGGCGCCTGGGGCTCCTCCCAGCACAGCTCCCACTCAGGTCTGGGAAGATGGAGAAGGGGGGTCAGGGGTTCAAAGAGAGAACCTGGCACCTTCTGGCGTCTTGGAAAAGCTGATCCCCAAGGACACCCAGCCCCGGCTGTGCTGCACCCGAGAAGGCGGCTCCGATACCAGGACTGGGTGGCAGGGCACAGAGAGGAAACTCCCCGAGGCCATCCCAGAGGGTGATTCCTGAAGGAGGCTGCTCCCCAGGCTGGATGCCTGGGGAAGGACAGGCCGTGGGGTCGGCCTCCTGGGGAAAGGGCCGTTAGCACCACCAGGCTCCCAGGCAGGCGGGAAGAGGCCGGGCCTCCAGGCCTCCAGACTGAGGCTGGGAGTCACCTGAGGTAGACAGAAGGGAAGGGAGACTGGAGCATGACACCCCAGGTCCAAGAGCTCAGGCCGCCTCAGCCCCCTCTCTCGATGCCCAGGGGCTGCTACCTCGATGATTCTCACGAGGTGCCTCGACTACCACCTTGGGACATGGCACCCTCTAGAAGGGCCGAGCAAAGGGACGCGTCTGAAGTCCCGTTCGGGGTGAGGCGGCAGGGGGTTTCTGCCCTCCCAGACCAAGCCTCCCTCCTGTCCAGCCTCTCACCTCAGTGCCACCTGCCCGGCCCCGCTCCCCAGCCGGCGCGGCAGCCAGGGCGGGGCCAGGTGGGCATCATACGAAGACCTTGGCCAGGGCGTCGGCGCCAGCGCTGGCAATGAGGGCCTTGCTGGGGTGGCACGCGACAGCGTGGATAGCCTCCTCGTGCTTCTTGCGGTGGGCCGTGATCTCCTGCACGCACGTTTTGTTGTCCAGGCTCCACAGACGCAGGGAACAGTCGTGGCCTGCGCAGGTGTGGGAGCGGAAAGGGCTGTCCCCCAGCACGCACCCCGGCCCCTCTGAAGCTCAGCCTCTGGAGGAGCTGGCCTCGGCACTGGGTGAGGGCTCCGGCCTGTTCACCCACCTCGGCCCAGCCTGCCAGGCGTCCACCGAGCTGCACTGGGCCCTGGGCCCTGGGGGCACAGCGAACACGCTAGGCCAACCCCCCCGCCCCGGGGCCGTTGACATTCCCGTGTGGTAGAGAGTAAACAAGAAAGCAGATGAATCATGCCAGGGGGGTCAGCAGCACTGTGGGCACTGGTCAGCGTGAGGACAGAACGGCCAAGGGGGTATCAGGAGGAAGAGTCCGGCAGGCAGCAGGGTGGGCCAAGGGAAGGTTCTGAGGACTGGCAGGAGGTGGGTGTGGCTGAGCAGCCTGAGCAGGGACATGGGGGCGGGGGGAGGGCAGAGAGAGGGGAGCAGACAGGGCGGGGGCTTGAGGCACGAGCCACCCATGGAGACGGCCTGACTTAAGCGTTGGAAGGATCAGGCTGGCTGTGGTGGAGGCCGGCTCTGTAGGTCCCTCACAGGGGGGACCTGGGCCCTGTCCCAAAGCCTCTCTGCCCCAGACTCGATCTCACTGACCGCCCCCTCTACCACCATCCCTGGAGACAGCTGCTACTGTCACAGGGCAGATGAATAACAGGCCACGATGGGTCCCCATCCCGTGTGCTCACTCACTCGTCACCTCCCACAAGCTCTGACGGCGAGCAGAGGAGAGTAGAAGGAGGCCCCCTGCCCGTGGCCTCCCTGAGGAGCCGTGCACCGCCCTCACCTCCCTGGGCAGCTACCGCCCTTCTCCATCGGCCCACACCCCACCCCATCCTTTGGAGGCACAGCTGCGCAGGAGCTGGGCTTCAGTGCCCTCATCCACAGAGAGCACGTGCTCCTGAATGCTAAGATCCCGTGGGCACGGAGACTCAGACGGACCCCAACTTCATTCCTACAACCAGCCCACTTCGCTGAGACAAAGTACGTCGCTTCTCTGAGCCTGTTTCCACATGTGCACAGTGAGTACAACACGCCCACCCGAGAGGGTTATCTGGATGAACTGAGATGTAGGCAAACGTCCCCAGGGGGCTCTGCTCCCCCACCTCAGGGAGCCCGGGAGGACTCCCTCGTGACCAGTGCCCACGTCTCCTCCTCTTCCGCTCCCACACACCCTTGCTCCTTAGAAGCCTGGGAGGGTCCCGACTTACTTCCCGACATCAGGAACACGCCGTTGGGGTCCACGGCGAGGCAGGTGACCGCGTCCAGGTGAGCTACCATGGAGTGCACAGATTTCCCTGAGGGAAGAGAGGGTGAGTGGCAGGTTACTTTCCCTCGCTGCCTTGCCTGGGGAGGCGAAGGCCCAGACGGGACACCGAGAGCCTGCAATGTGGGCACCAGGAGCTCTGTCACCTGGGCAGCCCCCCACAAGCACAACTGAGCGGGCACCGGGAAGGTAGGGCCTCACCTGTCCGGCTGTCCAGGAAGCGGATGCCTCTGTCGTCGTGGGCGGTGATGGTGAGGGGCTGGTTCGGGTGACTCACCACCTGGTTGATCTGGGTTGGGCCTGGAAGGCAAGGAGGACAGAAGGACATGGGGGCAATCAGGGAGACCAGGACAAAGACAAGAGGAGAACCACGGTCCCACAGCCCTGCCCCCTGCCTGGCTCTCTCCTGCTCGGGCCCACAGTGCTTCATCTGTAAGACAGGCACCGTGCCCTGCCGGGGGTGGCCCAAGACGGGGTACAGCCACCCACAGGGGCCGTCCACTCTGCCAAGAGGCCTGACGGGCGAGTCCCTATGATCTCTCTTCCCTCAGCCTTCCCGGGAACCCCGTGCTAGCCACAAGGGTGGCAGCTGGGACTCTATCTCCTTCCCACCCAGAGCCCCTCGGGGGGGGGTAGGGAAGCCGTCTTCTGCTCACTGGATGTCGGGTCACCAAAGCCACAGGAGGGATTGGGGCCTTGGAGGCACTCAGATACCAGCCCGGGGCCCTGGGGCCCCTCTTACCGCTGCTCCCCCGGGATTCCAGCGAGAGGAGAGCGCTGCCAGCCTCCAGGTCATACAAGACAGTGTCGCCGGACCGGAAGGAGGCCACAATGTGGGCAGGCTCGGTGCTGGTGAAGGCCACTGAGGTGGGGATCCCATGATCTGAGGGCAGAGGGGAGGGAAGGCTGCTTAACAGGCCTGGTCCTGCCTGGGGGCTGCGGGAGGGGACTTGGGAAGCCTGGGCCCTCATCAGGAGTCACGCTCCTGCTGGGGCCTCCAGCTCTACCCAAGTCCTCTGTGAGGTGTCGGCGTCCCTCCCAGGCCTGAGCCCCCCACTCACCGCTGGCTGTGAGGAAGGTACAGAGGCAGGCTGGGCTGCTGCTGGGGTCCCAGATACGGATGGTGCCGTCGGCCGAGCAGGAGGCCAGGCGCTGGGAGGCGGGGCTGAAGGCCAGGCCCCATACAGCGTCCCCATGGCCCTCCAGGACATGGCTCAGCACACTCGGGTCTGGACACACCAACGGGAGGAAACGGGCTACGTCAGGGCCGCCAGCCCCAACCTGGCCAGCTCGAGAGCACCAACTCTGCTGGGAGCCAGGTGGCCGGGCTGGGGCCACCCATTCACCCAGCTTCCTCAGGGCCTCAGAGCTGTCACCACTGGAACGTGCCCCAGCTAGCTGCTCACACTCTGACCACTGGCGCTTCTGGGAAGATTTTAGGACTCTGAAGGCAACCCAGAATGCAAGCTCAGAGGGCAGGGAGTCCCCCCGGTTCGCTGCCAACCCCACAGCACCCACAATAGTACCTGGCACAAAGCAGGCAGTTGGTACACGATTTTTAGGACTTAGTTAGGGAGAGAAGGAACAGTGGTGGCCCTGTGGCCCCAAGACCCTTTGCAGCCTGGGCCCTGTGGGTCGGCCCGGCCCGGCCCGGCCCGTGCTCCTTGCAGCCCTTCCCGCCCCGGGGCACAAGCCCTGCTTCCCTGGTCACTCAAGTCCACAGAGGCCGCTCGGTCAGGCCCTGCTGACCCCAGTGTGAGGCAGCCTGCATGGCCCAGAGCACATACTACCTGGGACTGACCCTTGACCTTTCACAGGGTCGGACTGTTCTTGGGGAAACAGCGTGTGTTCCTCGAGGGAAGACAGACCTCTAAACTCCGCCATGACAAAATGCTGCACAGGACCGTGCAGGTCATCAAGAGAGTTACTGAAAGAGGCGTCACGAGGCAGGGGACAGACACTGGACAGAAATCACAGTGTGATCACTTCTCCACTTAACTATTAAAGGTGCGCCAAAGACCAAGCGCAGACTCCCTACAACCTGGCCCAACTAACTTCTCTCCTCTTCCCTGCTCGACTTCCGCTCGCCGCCTCCCTGCGCTCAGCGCTGGAAGGCACTGCCCGGGCCCGCCGCGCCTCTGCATGGGCTGATCCCGGGCCCCAGTGGGGATTCTGAGTCAGCTCACCCACCAGCTCCTCTGGGGGGCAGTCCCCCCACACCACCTCTTTCCTGCCTCAGCCTGTCCGACCCCTGTCACATGCTGAACACGCTGCTCCATGCTCCCCCCACTGGGGGGGGGGGGGTGAGCTGTCCTCACCATAACCGTCGTAGGGGTCCATGTTGAGGTCTGGAATCTTCCAGCTGTGGATGCGGGCGTCAGCCCCGCCGCTGTAACAGCATTCGCTGTTGCTGCCCACGGCTACTGCCAACACAGGGCCCCTGCAGGGCACACAGGTGGTGAGGGGGAGATGAAAACCTCAGTCTCACCCCTCCCCAGGCCCCCCCACAGGACCCTGAAATCCTCTGCTAGATTTTCCAAGGATGGCCAAAAGGAATTCAGCATCTGGGGCTCTGGTTGGGCCACCCAGACCTGCCTTCCCCCAACCCCAACTCCCCACACCCGTTTCCTCCTCCGAAGGCTGGGCTGAGAACCAGCTACGGGGGCACTTGGCCTGGGGAGCACCGGCAGCAAGGGTGTGCGTGTGCAGAGGGCCGTCGGCCCCCTGGTGCAGCAGTGAGCAGGCCAGCGACCACACCACCCCCCCCGGGGGGCACTTCCCTACCTGTGAGCCCGGAAGGCGTGGATAGGTTCCACATCTAGCGCAGCATTCCTGGGGGGAGGCAGAGGAGCCGCATTGTCACCGGGAGCCCCTCATCACCCTGAACCCACATGCCCCCTCCTCCTCCCCTCCCCCCTGGGGTGTCCGCCCTCACTTCTTGGCTGTGACAGCCTTCTGCAGGTTCCAGAGCTTGAGCGTGCCGTCCTCAGAGGCGGTGAGCAAGGCAGACTGGCTGTGGTGGAAAGCCAGGGAGCGCACGCCATCGTAGTGTGAGCGGAGAGTGAATTTGGGGTTCCACGTCTTCTTAAAGGCATCTTTGCTGTCAGAGAGCTGGGGTGGGGGGAGCTGCCTCAGTGTCCCCGCAGTCCCACGGACGCTGACCGGCATCCAGGATGTCAAGTCACCCAGACCCACGTGGAGCCCCCCCCCGCCACTGGCCTCCAGCCCCAGGCGCCCTACCCACAGCACACCTCGCTCACTCAGTGAGTCCTACAGTGTGCGGGGACTAGCTGCAATGTGGGCACACAGTCAGGTCAGAGGGGGCCTGGGGGAGACCGTCAGATCACCCCACATTGCACAGGCCTGTGAACTCCGAGCAGTGCTAGGAATTAAAAATGGACCGGGAAGAGGTACCCAAGCAGCCTGGCCACCTCTGTGGCAGTCAGTTAGGCTCTCCTGAGGAGCCGCCAGAGGAGCAGGACTTAACCAGGTCAGGGGAGGGGACTGAGGAAGGACACTGCATGTGCGAAGTCCCTGCAGCTGCCGGAGCAGATCCGGAGCCTGAGAGGAGGCCCAGGTTACAGAAAGCAAGGGACAGAGCGGCAGGAGCTGAGGGTGGAGCCACGTTCGGGAACCTGCATCTCACCCGGAGTGAAACACGGAGCCCTGGAAGGGTTTAGAGCAGGGAACTGACATGGACCGGGGAAGATGGGGGTGGCTGCAGAGAGGCTAAGGGGTCAGGAGAGAAGCCTCTCAGGGAAAGAGGAGGGCACAGAGAGCACATGCTGGGGAGCGAAAATGGGGACAGGTACACACAGTAGGGAGAGACTGGGGAGCAGAATCAGCAGGTCGCTGGGGGGGGGGGTCCCAGAGACACTGCCCATGCCTTGGTAGACGGTGGTGGTGCTCTCTGTGGGGGACCCAGAGGCAGCCAGCTGGCAAAGATGAGCAGACCATCAGGCAAAACTCAGTGTCCTGCCCCAACATGGGGTTCACACCTGACCAGCCCCTTCGTGTGGGCTGCATCCCCCACGGTCCCCACGTCTGCCATCACCACTGCCCTAGCTCTTTAGGGCCAGAGGCTCCGCCACTGTGTGGTGGCACCCTCACGGGCACACACCCCTGCTCAAAGCCTCCACCCTGGCCCCCCTTCCCAGCATCCCACAGCAGTGCCAACCTCGCTGGCGTCACCAACCACGTGAGATCCGGCTAAAAGCTGTGGTGGCTGTTCTGCCACGGGGAAATGCACACACGCACCTGATTCAGAAACTACCAGATGGCCAGACGCCACTCTGGGGGTACTGGGTTCCGAACACTTGGCCCTGACCTCTCCTTCCACCCTGGCCCATCTGCCCACCAGCCCCACTCATGCCTGCTTTTTCAGTTTCTGTCTGCAAAGATCAGCTCAATGCTTATCTCCTGCATAGCCTATCTTCCCTGCACTGTGCCGACCCAGAGCCCCCTTCCTCAGATGCTGTGCCCCCTTGCCCTGCCCCCAGACCATGGGGGGCCTGGACTCAAGATGAACATAAGCTGGGGTGGAAGGGAGCGTCACCTGCAGGAGCTGGGCACTGGCTACACTGCAGTGTCTTCCAGGCCCTGCACCTCAGTAACCCCCTCAAGCCCCACCCCCGGCCATGTCCACACCCCTCTGTAAACCAGAGTGAGCTGCTGAATGACCTCACAGCATCCTCCCGCTAGGGGACCAAGCGCAGGCAGAGCTCAGCAAGAGCAGGCTTGGTGTGGGATGCCCAATGAGGGCCCGCAGGGGGTGGGGCACCCCAAGAACTTACATCACAGCTGAGGTCGTTGTCGTTGGTGACGGTGAGATCTGCCAAGTCCCCCAGGCTCACCTCCCCGCCCCCGATAGTGTCCATGATGAAAACGTCTGAGGAGAAGCCAAAGGAACCTGGTAGGGGTAGGGGAGGGAGGGGGCAGAGAGGGGCAGGGAGAGAGAGAGAGAAAGACAGAGAAAGGCAGAGAGGGAGATAAGCAAGGAGTCAGAAAAGGAGACAGGGAGAGGACAAGATCAAGAATCACAGCTGGAAAGAAAGAGACAGGGAGAGACAGACAGACAAGGCAGGACAAACAAGAAGAGAGGGAGACAGACAGACAGACGAACTTTTGCGACAGGGAGGCTGCAGACTAGAGGCCAGGCTCTGACCCTGAGGACACAGAAGCCCTGGGCTTAGCTCTGCAGCACCCCCAACCCTGCCGTGGGCCCCAAGGGACTAGGCCAGGGTGGAGGGGCCTCTTACCTTCGTGTGGCCGGGGCTGGGGTGTGCCAGGAGGGGGACCAGTCACTTTAGGGGGCAGCCCGTCCACATCCCGGAGGTCGGCCAAAATGCCCTGGAGTTTGACCCGCCGGCTTTCTGGGGGGACAAAAGCACAGGGCTGGAGTTGCCCACCAGTTCCAGTCACTAGCAGCCCCTCCTGCAAACGTGGGGCAGCCAGGAAGTGCTGGCCCCAGAGTGCAGGGCTCAAGGTGGGAGTCGGGGACGGGCGAGGAGACAGATGGAGCTGGGACCCTCTGCAGTCCCAGTCTGGCAGGGGCCTCAGTCCCTAGCCGTCCTACGTGACGGCTGAGGGCCTCTCGGCTCGGAGTCCCGGAACGAGACGAAGACGCAGCACTGCCCTGTCTGCCTCTCCCCACCGGCTCCTCATCCTGTTCCTCCCTGGGGGCCGCCGAGAATCAGCTGCTCTCATGGAGGGCTGGAGGCCCTGCTCCAGGAAGAGCTGGGCCTGCTGCATGGCCGCAGGGATTTCCCAGAGGAGGGGTGAGGGCCTGGCCACCAGGGTGCGGGCCTCGTGCTCTCCTGGGCCACCCCCCTCTCAGGAAACATATCCGTCCGGCGGAGCCTCAGGGGCAGGAAGCAGCTGCTGGCGGCTGTGTGTGCCCCTAGCTCACCCGGGAGGAAGGCTGGCCAGGAAACCCTCCGCTTACCCAGCTCATGGTGGGTCCCCTCTCCAGTGCATCTTCGAGGGTCCGGGGAGCCCTCCCCCTCCTCTCCTGAGCCCAAGAAATCGAACTCATTGATGGCATCCTCAGAGTCATCCTCCTCGTCCTCATCCTCCATCTCGGGCACCAGGGCCTTGGGGGGCAGCTGGGCGTGGAGAAAGCCAGACAGGTCAGGAGGCTCTGAGCCTCCGCCTGACACCTCCTGCCCCCACCCCCACCCCGAAGGCTCCGCTTCCCTTCCCCCAGTGCCTTCCCCTGCAGGCTCCCCTTAACACACTTCAGAGGCTGTGCTCCCCCTGCTGGGAGCTTTCAGAGGTTGCTCCTTACTAGGCCCAGGGCGCTGCCAGCCCCCCCAACCCCCCAGCGGGGCTTTGCACACCTCTTCCCCTCACTGCCACCTCCACCTGCACACATGATCCCCTCCCAGGACCCTCCTCCTGGCTTTTGCCCGGCTCTTCCTGCTCCCTCCTCTGCCGCCACCCCCATCCCTTCAGCACCGGTACTTCTCAGGGACAAAAAGGCAATACAGCCTGTTTTGGGGCAGAGGAGAAACACAGGTGTGCAAGTGTGTGTATGGAGGCGCACAATTCAAGTGGGAACGTCTAGGTGCCCGGGGAGACCGGTGGCGCTAGCCACTGTGCGTTATTCAGTGCGCCAGGCAAGCGTCCCACGTGACCTGACCACCTCGCGGACAGTGATCATTACAGCATTTATGACGAGCAAACATGCTGAGCAGTGAAGCCCCTTCCCTCAGGTACCGGTCCGAGCCGTCCCGGAAACACTAAGACAGCTCTGGACCGTGAGCCTACCAAGGGTTCTCTGAGTCTTCCTTAGAACTTTCTTGGCTGGCTCAAGCTTTGTTTTCTTATGACAAGCGCACGCTACTTTTGGAACGAGAGAAAACAGCACGGGTCCCCCATCCTGAGAAGCAGAACGCTGGGGCAGGTGAGAGGAACCAATCCTCTCGTGTTCCTTGATGCGTGCACCTGGACCCCAGCCCAGACTTCCCAGACTTGGGGTTTCGGGGCAGCATGGCACCTGCATTTCCCCACATGGATGCCTTTCACACACAGCCTTCTACAATGACATCTTACACATGACGTCACTACATTGTACCCCAAGTGCCATCTAGGGGATGTGTGCTTGGAACCTCAAAGACCGCAGAAAATGGCTTAAGGGAGCCCCAGAATTCTAACAGTTTTGAACACTTCTGCTTTAAATGCTGGCTTAAGGACATACCCCACCCCAGCACTGGCACTCTGATCACCACCGCCTCGAACACCACCTCTTCCGAGGACGCTTCTCCCTCCTAAGTGTTCCCTGACTAGACCAAGTCCTGGGCACCCCCAGGGCCAGCCTCAGTCAGACCACAAGCTCCTCGAGGGTGCGGCTGACCCTCCCACAGGCTCAGCACTCCAAGCGGGGACTGGAGTCAAAACCGCTCAGGCATCCGGGAGGGACCAGCCTCTGGCCTGTGTGGGAGGACCAGAGGGACAGGACATGGTAACGTCCCCTTCCTTCCCTGTGGAAGCCCCGGGGTCCAGGTTTAGCCAGCATGCCCAGAGAGGCAATGGGGGCGCCGGAGCTCTAGAGGAGCGTGGCAGCCTAACAGGCGTCCTCCAGGGTCCGCAAGAGAGGGTTCCCGAGTAATTCTGTTCTGCCCACCGAGCCCGAGCACTCGGTGCGGCCAGCCCCAGTGTAGCCAAGGGCTTTCTGTGCATGAGCTCATGTTAATTAAATCCTCAATAACCCAGAGGCAGGGATTCTGAAACTGCAGCTCAGACAGAATCACGTGCCCAAAGGCACACAGCCAGGCCAGCAGCCACTCCGGGAGTCTAGGAGGTCTTTGGAATCAGCCTGGTCACTGCAGGTCTGCAAGGTGAGAGAGTGGCCCTGGGGGCTCGAGACCCCTGCACAATGAGCCACCCCACAGGGCCCACAGGACAAGCGCAGTGACAGACACACAAAGGCCTAAGGGAGTATGGAAAGTCAGCAATAATCTCCACTGGGAGGAGCAGGGAGGAGCAGAGCAGAGCAGAGCGGGCAGGCTTCCCAGAGGAGAATGAGGTAAGAGCTGAGAAAGGAGTGAAAATCCCAATAGGGGCGGGAGGGAGCAGGAACAGGGGTAGAGGCCCCAGACCCAGCGCCATCCTGACTTTCCCGTAAACCAGCTCTAGTGTGCTGGCTCTGTCCGTTCCCTGAGCACTCACACCAGGCAGGACCCTGTACTGAGCCACACTGGGGACTCTGGAGACAGAGCTGGTCTCGCACAGCCATGGGTACACCAGGCAGGGAGGACCAGTTCGGGTCCAGATGGCTCCAACCCTGCCGAGGGAAGGGGAGGAAGGGCAGGTGAGAGGTCAGAGAGGGCTGCCTGGAGGAGGGGTGCTAAGGTGAGGCTGAAGGCGGCAGGGAGGGGTTCTGATGGGAAGGCCACACACAGGCACCCCTGCATGGGCATGCCGCCGGCCGCAAGCTCCCCCAAGCCAGGGACTGGACCTCTGTCTCCACGCTGTTACTGCTGGCGCAGGCCTAGGCTCATGAAGGCCCAAACTGACATTTACCAGCCAAGGGAGCCCAGCCTTGCCTGAGGTTAGTACCGCTGAAACAGTAGGAGCATGATGGCTCGGGAGTTGAGGAGCAGGGGTGAAGTGGGGTGGGAGCCATTACCGTGAAGCCAAGCTGAGATCTGGACTCTACCCTGCAGGCGGTGCCCCTGGGCTTAGGTCCTGACACAAGAGCAGACCGGACACTTGCGCCTACAAAGTCCCCCGTGGGACCCCCAACCTGGCCCCGGCACTGCCCGGGGCCCCGCCACATCCATTCTGGGTGCTGGGGAGAGAAGAGCAAGGAAACCCCCACAGTCCCTGCCTGGCAGAGCTCACAGCCTGTGGAGGGAGAAGACAGAGAGCCACAGCCACACCAAAAATAGCTCAGCGCGACGGTGCCGAGGCTAGCCCCAGGGAGAGCGCGCTGCGAGAGGGCAGTGCATGGCTGGCCCAGTCTGGAGAGCTCAGGCTTCTCAGGAACCGAAAGGAGGATGGGAGAAGATAGGGGTGGGGGTGAAGAAGCGGGCCCTGACACAGCACCGAGGCAGGGGCTTGGCTGGAGAGGGGACACGGACCCTGGGAAGGGACAGGGTCAGGCCGCACACAGACCGGGCCGGGAAGGGAGCCCCGAGAGCACCCACAGGGGCACTCTGCTGCCGGTCTGCAAAGTGGGCGGGCCCCCCCGGGGGGGGGGGGGAGGCGAGGGGAGCGCACCTTCACGCGCTGCTTCTTGTGCTGCACGCTGTCCAGCTCATCATCCTCGTCGCTGTCCTCGTCCTCACAGTTCTGCAGGAAGGGGATCTGCTCCAGCACCGAGCCACTCAGGCGCTCTTTGCTGTCTTTGCCTGCCGCGTTCCTGCCCACGAGAGGGGGGCAGAGGGAGCATTAGTCCCGCCAGGTGACGAAGCTGATGGGAGGGCGCCGAGGTGCCGTGGCCAGAGCCTGGACCCCGCTCTCAAGAGGGCTGAGCCCACTGTGACCCCACAGGAGCCTGGACCCCAATCACATACGGGGCTCCAGTCCCAGCCTCCGCCTGACACACACTCTCCACGACCCGACCACCCTCGCTCAGACCGCACCCTGGGCCCCCCCTCCCTGAGCTCTGAGCCCCCGAGCACGAGCCCCCGCCCCCGGCCACAACCACACATCTGCCCGCACATGCGGAGCCAGGAGAGCTGGCCGAGAAAGCAGCCCCCTTGCCCACAGGCCGGGAGAACCCTGGGCGCAGGTCAGGCAAGTGGCAAACACGGCCGGCGGGAAAGAGGAAGCGGTCCCTCTGCCAATGCTGGTGTCCCCGCTGCCAGCCTCGCCAGCAATGAGCCTGTCCCCTCCTGTTTCCACTCCGGCCCGACTGTCTAATGCCTCTGACTGGATGACAAGCTTTAACAAAGAACGTATCTGCCAAACCTGAGTCCAGGATAGAAAAGCAGGTGGAATTCAAAGTTTGGATAAACGCAAGCATTCTCCTTTCTTGCCACTAGGCCGATGCTCTAGAGGGTCCTTGCCAACCCCCAGGTATGTGGTTAGCGCTCCGAGGACACATCTCTCCTCCGGGTTGCCGAGTCCAGCGCTCCCTCCCCGGCCCCCGGGTGCACAGCCTCCCAGTGGAGCACGTCTGCGCTCGGCTGCCGGCCACCACTCACCACTCGGGTCTCCCCCACAACCCTGGCCGCACCCGCTCGGCCTCCGGTGCCCGCCTCCAGCCTGCAAACCCTGCCTGCGCGCTGGTGAGCCAGAGGGGAGTCCGAGTGCAGCGCCCCCCAGTCGAGCCCCAGGCTGGCGACTCAGCACTGGTCCTGGGGGGGCGACCCAGCCCCGTGAACTCCACCCACCCTCGACGGCCCCCTTGCCATCCCTTCCACTGCTCGTCCTCCCCACTAGTCAACGCTGCTCCCGTTGCTGGACCAAACCCCAGAGCCACCCCCTAGTTTCCTTCCTCTCCCCCACATCCATTTCTTTAAAAAGCAAACCTGCGGAGAGGCTGGCCAGCTCACCCCCTCCGCCACCCGCATCCACCACCTCTCGCCTGGATGGCCCAGGAGGCTCCGCTCCCGCCCTACGGCCCCTCCTTCGCGAAGGAGGCCAGCACATGGGATTGCGTCACGCCCTGCTCCAAACCACAGGCTTCCCACAACTCGTAGACTCCAAACTCCCTATCGTGGCTGCTCTGGCCCCATTTGATCTGACTCCCGAGATTTCAGCCTCACCACAGACCACAAGCCCATGTGCTCACTCGCTGCAGCCCTGCTGGCCTCGCTGCGGGTTCCTGAACGCGCCAAGTGGAACTCTGACCTGACAATCACCATTCCCTCTGCCTAGGACATTCTCCTTCTAGTACTTGTGTGGCTTACTCTCCCACTTCCTGCGGTTCTCTGCCCAGATGTCACCTCTGTGAATAACCACCCCCATCGCCCACTTCCCCATCTTTCTTTCTTCCGACCTTTCTCTGCAACATTAAACATCACTGAACGTTAAATTACTTATGTTGACGAGTGACGACTACAGAGAAGAGAAGGAACCAGGAGGAAGTCCCCAGGCGGCGGCCGTGTGTTCCGCTCCCCGCTGGGCCCCAGCACGCCACCCAGGGTCGGCCTCCAGCAGGTGCTCTGTGTGCTGAGCAGCATAAGGCCTGAGCCTCAGGAGGGGGGCCGGGCTGAGCGTGAGCTGTGGCACGAATTGGCACAAACACGATGCCACGGGAGAGGACGCAGAGGGGGACCCAGAACAGTGAAGGGACCAAGGGCTCTGGAACAAACCAGCCCACAACATGCTCCAGGAAGGAAGTGGCCACCAGAGCACCCAGGAGCACTGCTGACTTTTGTGACACTGGCCTTCACCAGGAGGAGGGGCCACAGAGGACCAGACCTGTGAGGGCTCACCTCTTGATCTGCTCTTCGATCTGTTTCACCAGCAGCGACTCACCGCCGCTGAGCCCCCCAGGGCCTGGCGTGGCCCTGGGGCCCCCTTCGCTGGGCTCCACGGCCCCGTTGAGCTCCAACGAGCGGCCCAGGAGGGAGCGCACGCGTTTGGACCGCATGTCCAGGATGGTGTCCGTGTAGCCCACCTCTTCCAGGTACCTGCAGGGAGACAGAACCAGTGCGGCTCAGGCATCTCCTGGCTTCTTTAGATCTGATGGAAGCTGATGCAAATGGGGACAGGCTTTTTTGAGAAGCAGCTTAAGACTACACGCCTGTATGTTAAATAAGCATACCCCGGGCCCCGCTGCATCACTTTCGAGTCTATTTCCAGGGGAAGCCTTTACATACAGGCACAATGCGGTCACAGAGATGCTAGTGGGGATGCCGAATGGAAGAGCCAAAATGCAGGGGCCACGCTACATGCCCACTGCGGACGACTGTAGCCGCGAATGACTGATGGGGACACGAGGCAGAAAATAAAGGAGGCAGAGGGCCAAGACAGCCACAGTAAGCGGCTTAACGAAAAACACAAGTTATGTGAGCCACAGAATTCATGAGTTTGTTTGTTTAAAAAAAAAAAAAAAAGAAAGTATTAACGTGTGTACAAGTACAGGCCACACACAAACATATCTGAAGCGTGCCCCCAGGAGGCCTGGAAAGATACATACTCAGTGCACTAGCAGCGACCTCGGACCTTCGGAATAAGGGGTTAGGGACGTAAGAGCAACCTTTACAACTCACTCTACTCGCTTCTACAAATGAGTGTTTACTTCCACAATTAAAAAAAATGGAAGCTAGCTGGGACTAGTCTAAAAGTTACAAATAGAGGAAAAAAATCAATTGCGGCTATCTGTGGATATCTGGTCCTCTGGAGGCTCCTTCAGAAGCCTTTTATGTTTACCACGACCTGGTGCCTTTGGGAGCCCTGAGCCCGCCCCTCACACGCGGAAGCACACCTGCCTTCACCTGCTGTCTCATCCCGCACGCCCGCGCGAGGGGAGGCAGGAGAGCACGGTGATGAAAAGGTTGGGCTCTGGGGTCACATCTCAGACCCCCCACTTACTTACCAGCTGTGTCATCTTCCGCCAACACACGCCCTCCCTGCCTTTCTGTGTTAGGGGAGTACTGGTAGTTTATTTACCGCATAGAATTTACAGTCGGCATCAATGTGGGTACAGGGGTACGTAACCGGCACCTGCCAAGTGCTGCCTACAAGAACTGTTTTGTCATTACTGCTGACAAAGCCCGTAAGCAAGCAAGCTTCCGGACATTCGGCTTAAGGAAATCGGGGATAGGGACAAATATCTTCCTGATGCTTGTCACACTACAGACCCATCTTCGACGAAATGTGCAAGAAGTGCCTGGCTATGGAAAGTGATGGTTATCTGCGTGACAGACGAGCATACGGCTCTTAAGATGATGCAACCTAACTAATTTATATGGAAGGACGTCCACAACACAAAAACAATGCAGTAGAAAACACGGGGGAAGGGGAGTGCCTGCTTTTATAAAACACACACACAGAGCCCCACCAGAGTCGCCAAAATGTTTACAGGAGCATGAGAGTCCTTGGGTGGTGGAATTCTGAATGATTTTATTTGTGTGTGTGTGTGTGTGTGTGTGTTTCCGGGTATTTCATGAGTTTTCTAAAAACACACTAATCTCTTTAATAGTAAAACATAACATTACAATTTCTTTTTTTTTTTTTTTTAAGTGAGCGATACCTGGGGTCACTTCCCAAGAGGAGGCCCCCCCCACCCCCGTCTGCCTCCTGCAGCAAGTCTTCCCTCCCTCCCAGGCTTGGCTCCACCCACAGTGTGACCAGCAGGGATCCTGACAGTCCAGTGTCCCACCCCCAGGGGGGACAGGAAGGACTGTGGAGTCTTCGGGCTTATCTCCCAAGCCAAACGTGTCCCTCTCCCCACCCCAGCCCGGCACCCCTGTCCTGCACACTCACTGCCGGAGAAGCTGCCGCCCCTCCTTCCACACCAGCGGGCTGTTCTCCAGGGTGACAGACTCCACAGGGCCATTGGAGACTGGAGAGTGGAGACAAAGGAGGCAGACTGTCTTAGGGCAGTGCCACGTACCCATCACCTCCTCCACCTTCCTCACTCTCAAACCCTCCTCAGTCACTACTGGTCACTGTCACATGTCCTGCCGAGTCCCTGCCTGAGGGCATCTGAAACCTACCCTCACCCCTCCACGCCCTCTACTCTCCTGGGGTCATTCCCCAAACGACCCCCCAGACGACCTGCAGACTCCCATCCACTTGTGTTACTTTGCCACACAGGAAGCTGGCCCCGCTGTGAGACAGCAGGCAGAACCAGACTCTATACTTCAAGTCCGGCTCTGCCGCTCACCAGCTGTGTGACCTCAAGCAGGTTGGTTTACCTCTCTGAGCCTCAGCTTCCTCTTCCGAGAAAATCAGTTAATAATAGTAGCACCTAGCTCTCGGGATTCTTGAAAGGATTAAATGAGATCGTCTATTTTATTCATCAACTACTTACTGGGCATCTACCAGGCACCTGGCTAGGTGCCCGGACTACAAAGACCCCTGCCCTCTAGGACTCCAGTCCTGGTGGGAGGGGTCTGATATAAACAACAAAATCACTGTTAACCCAGCCCTGAAGGCCTTGATGGGTCGCCCGGCCCCTCACCTCCACTGTCCCACACCACCTGTTCCAGTCACACCCAGTAACTCCTCGTCCCCTCTCTCACATCGCCACACTTCCGTACACGTGTCCCTCTACCTGGAACACCTGCCCTATCTACTTGTTGGTGAACAAGGAGCTTAGAATATTAGGGACAGTGTCCGTCTGTGTCACAGAGGGACAGAAGGCAGGACTGGCCTTCTTCACCGCAATCCAGCCCCCTCCCCACTCGGGGGCCCTGCAGAGCAGCCCGTGAAGGGGGTGAGTGAAGTTCTAGCCCTCCCCAGCCCCCCGGGCAAGTCTGCTTTCTGTGGAGCGAAGTAAGAAAGAGGTGGCCCAACTCCACGCAACTCCACCACACTGAGCTCCGTTTTGGGGGGTGGGCAAGTCGGGCGGATCTGCAGGTGGGTACCTTGTTCTGCTGGTTCTGATTTCTTCTCCCCTGGGTTCAGGTCCGTCCCAAACTTCAATTTATGGTATTTGGCCCTAGAAGAGCAAATGATCAACGGATGACAGATGCAGAGGAGTAGACAGGGCCAGCACTCACCTCAGGGATCCCAGATCCCAGGGCCTCCCACAGTCCACTCCCTGACCACTGAAGCTGAGCCCCCTCCCCACTCCCACCTCACTCCACCTTTAGGAAGCCGCCCTGGTGGAAGAAGCCACACACGGCATTATGAAGAACCCACTCTTTGGAGTCAGGCAGACTGTGGTGCTACCCAGCTCCAGGAGTCCCTGAAGAAGTCCTTCCCCTCTGGAAGCCTCACCTGTACCCATGAGGTGACTGGAAGGGGTCAATGAGGCAATGAGCATACAGCAGGGGCCACCATCATTATGAATATTGTTACTAGCGCTAATCCTGAACTCCACCTACCGTGTCTTGTTCTGTCTCCCTGCGCTAGAATCACACAGTATTGGGTGATGGGGAAGAGAACGCCGGATTCCAAACCTCCCTGGGCACCCAGACAGCAGGGCTCACCTTTCCTGCTTCAGTGCATATTCCAACATCTTGATCCGCCGCACCAGGTCTGTCTTGAGATTCTCTTGCCCTTTCCTTTCTCCCTGGAGGAAAGCCACCTGAGCCTGGGGGGGATAGAAGGGAACAGGAAGACAGCAGGGCTCAGGCTCACTGATGTGTGTCCCTCACTCACTCAAGGACAATCAGCTCCAGCCCCCACCCCCACCCCAACAATGACATGCAGCAGCCACTTCTTCAGGCGTGAAGACCCGGAGCCAGGATTCAATGGAGCAGTGACAGGGCATGCTGGATCTGTTTCCAGAGTCCCCTGCCATGTGACCCACCATGAAAGAGCTGAGGAGGAGTCCTTAACCCTTAAAATTAAAATGGGTAACTTGGCCCCTGCCTTTTGGGGAGAAGTCAGATAGGGGATGAAGGTGGGGGAGGTAGGCACGAAGAGCCCCGGGCTCCTTCTCCCCCACCCTAAGGCAGGTGCTGTCCCCTAGGTTGCTGGTGGAGGTGGTGTCTCACTATTTCTACCAGAGCATCTGTCTCTGGGAGGCGTAGGAAGCTACTTCGGGAGCTTAGGGACAAGAGTGGGTGGCTCAGCTCAGCTCCCGCTCCCGCTCCAATGCAAAAGCTTTACCACCCAACCCCCACCGCGGGGACCAAGCGTCCCACTGGAGTCTGCCCAGGGTGAGCGAGACATGCCACAGACATTACCCAGGGCCCCTGCCAACCACTTCACACCGTCTGCTGGCATGGGCTACCCCAGTCTGCTCTGGTCTGTCAACAGGTCTTTTGGAGACACTGGGCCAACGGCCTTCGAGGCAGGATCCTGGCCCCTGACCATGTTCCAGAAGTCCTGTGCCAAAGCCCTGAGAGCAGGGCTCAACCCTGGCTTCTCCCCAAGTGCTCCACTGTTACAGGCTGGGACAGCCTGAGCTCCAGGCCGGGCTCGGCCACTTACTTGCTGCATGATCTTAGGCAGGTCATCGGCCTTCTCTGAGCCTCCATTTCCCCTTCTAGAAAATGGGGCTCACGAGAGTGCCTGCCCCTCATGTGTTAAGTTCTTCTCAGTCCGAGGCCTAGCACAGAAGAAGGGCTAATAAATGCCGGCTCCTACCTCTTATTATTTTTATTCTCCCTGTCTGTTCTTCCGCAACGCTGAAATGGGCCCAATTCTTTAAGACCCAAGTCCCATCAAGCAAGAGATATCCGTGGCTTACAGGCCTCCTGCCCCCACAGGCAGCTGCATCTTCCTGGAGCCAATCCCCAAACATCATGTGCTTGTTGGAGAACTTCAATGACTCCAAGAAGCCCCGGGGTCTGGCCACAGACACCTTTTCCAGGCCGTGCCCATTCTCAAAGCCCGGCTCTAGGACTCTAGGTTCTTGGCAGCCTCTCAGATGCCCACCCACACTCTCTCCCTCTCCTTGAGGCTCGAAGGGCCCAGAGGACCTACCTGCCCGGGCACTTCGGAGTGTGGCACAGCTCTGTGCCTGCAAGCCTACTATGGCCTTGGTCCTGCTCCAGGGACCAGGTCTCTCCCTCAGGTTAGCTGAGAACTGAGCATGTGCTAATTAATGCCTGGCTCTGGCCGGGAAACGGGCACTCATATACCTCTGGTGGGGTCATACATCGATGCACACTTCCTGGAGGGCAATTCGGCCATATCTATAAAAATGTCAAAGGCACACTCCCTTTGTCCTGACAGGTCCACTTCCGGGGACGCAGCCTACAGGCATAACTGCAATGTAGGCTTCCTTCAAGAAAATAAAAAGGAATATACGTGCGTTGATGTAAGACGAAAATATCATGCACTCGTTCATTTACGACACCAATATTTACTGAGCCCCAACTGTGTATAAGGTACAGGAGCAGATAGAGGACGCAGCACTGAACAAGATGGACTGCACATTCCAGAAGGGGGTGTGGGAAAAATAATGAACAGATCGCTATACGTCACCAGGTATGCTGTGGGGGAAAAAAAAACCCATCTGTCCATTGAGGCAATGGACTTTTCCCCCCTTCTGAACACTTTTCTCTCTCTACACTTTAAATCAACACATACGCGCATAAATACCTAAGGCCAGACAGGCAGACTCACATGTGGTCACCATCTTAGCAGTCTGAATTTCTGTCCTTTTTCACCCAAATCCACCCTGTCCAGTCACTTTAGAAGGTGGAGAAGAAAAGCTCAATCACCAAACATAAGCCCCCAGTTACTACCTCCTCACTGTCCTCCCTACCCTCTGGGGCTTCCGTAGTGAGCCTTCTACTTCCCAGCGCCAGGACAGCCTGCTGAACGCCTACGTCCGTTCGACATCCAGCACTGGTGACTGCCTGGACAACCAGGTCCTACGTGAGCCACTGGCCAGTAATGGAGAAGATGAGTGGTTCCTGGCCTCACAGAGCTCTCAGTATGGCGCAGGAGACAAGCAGGAGCATGGACAACCAACATACGGTGTGACTAGGCACAGTGAGGAAGCAAAGGGTGTTATGGGAGGAGGGACACCCAACCCGCTCCTGGAGGTTAAGCAGCACAGTTCAGTCAAGACCTGAAGGCTGTTAGAAGGTGGCCAGGGGAGTGGCAGGTGCTGCTGGCAGAGGACAGAGACAAGAGCTGCATGGCAGGCTTATGGAACGCTAAAAAGGCCAGTACGGCCGCATGAGAACGTGTAACAGGGTTAGTGAGGAAAGGCAGAGAGGCTTGTAGGCCCGAGAAAGAACCGCACACCAAGCTGGAGTTTAAATGTTGTCCTAAGAGCACAGGGGAAGCCACGGAAGGGTTTTAAGCAAAGGAGAGATGTAATCAATGCATGTTACAAAGACAATTCCAGCTATATTGCAGAGAACTGATGGCTGGGGGGTTGGGTGGGTGGGATGCCCACGAAGCTAAAGGCCAGTCACAGGAGGCAGTCCCAGAAATCCCAGGGAGAAATGACAGTGGCCCAGACGAGGAAGGGGGGCTGGGTTAGTGGATTTGTGGTAATAAGGAGGCAGGACTGATAACACAGGTGACTCAGTCTGTGGGGAGAAAGGGAAGTCAAGAGCAGACAAGGCCCTCACACTTGCTGGGCTGGGCCCCTTTATCTCCTTGCTTTCACCACAGCAAGCCCCGATCTCTCTTCTCCTCATTATGGTGCGAGAACCTGACTTAGCCCACTCTGCTCTGTTGTCCCCTTCCCAGCTCCCCTGGCAAAGAAGGGAGAAGAAAGAACCAGAAACATGTGGTTGAAGTGAACCAACTCAGTGGAATCCCACTGAAAGGGGAAGTGTTGGTAGCCGGTCCCTCCGACCACCGAAAATGCCAGCAGCCAGCGCCGCCTGATCTGTGAGTGCCCTGGTGGGCTGGCAGGTAAGCCCAGGATCTGGAAGTTCTCTACCCACCATATTCACCCACCGCCACTCCCCCTGGCCAGACTGTTAGAACCCCCCCCCCCCCCCCAAGAACTGTGCCCAGACGCCGCTGCCGCCTCTCCCTCGGCTGCTCCCTCTCTCCAGCCAGGCGGCACTGGAAGGGCTTCCCGAGGAGCCTGAGCAACCTCGGTCCTCCCCGGGGCTGATGGATGCTTCTCCGTATCCTGTGCTGACCTTTCTTGTCCCAGCCGCCAGTCCTGTCTGTTTCCCTTCTGGCCCCACCTAGCCCTGTATCTCCTGCACTCCTCCTTGCCCAGCGCCAGGGGCTCCTGGCAGGAATGCCTCCCCACTGGATGCCTCCGAGCCCCTAGTGAGGCTGGCAGTGGGGAGGGGCCAGTTCCATACCTTCTCTGCTGCCACCACGCTCCCCACATCTCCCTATCGCTGCTCCTCCGTGAACATCCATCTGAGACTCCCCCGAGAGGTTCCTCCTGTCCTTGGAGAGCTCCCCTCCCCAGAAGTGCCAGACTTCTATAAACTATACAGGGTTTGTAGATGACCTTTTGTGTTTATCCTGTGTTGATTTACCTTAAATGCACAACATACATATCTATAAAATCACAAATACTTATGACCGTAACTTCCGTTTTCATTTAAATATTTTATGCTTTTTTACATTCAAAAGATCACGGTTCTTCAAGCAGAGCCACACAATCAAGTAACTCCACTTGTGTGTGAGTGTGCACAGTTCTCTGCAGCCTCTTGTGCAAACTAGCCTCCTCTGTCAGCCTGGAAGTTTCTGAAGGGCAGAAACCACACTGCCTGCTTCTCGGAATCCCCCATCTGACAAAGTCCTGCTTATTGTCAGATGGCATCTACGCCACCTCCCTGCTCCGATCTCTGGGTACCGGCAGGACCTCACGAGGGGCTGCCTGTTCTACCATCCCCCACACGCCCTCACTGAGCACAGCGACATCACAGCGGGTCCTGTGCCCAGAGCAGCTGTACTCCGCGATTTGGAGAAAAGGTACGCAGGGTTCCTCACAGAAGTCGGACACGGGCCAGGCCTTCACGGATCTCACAAGAGAAGTCACACCTCTGTTAAGCGGTTAAGTGTTCGAGCAAAGGTGTGTAAACTGAGGTGCCGCTGAAGGGGGGGTGTGGAACCGTGGGGGCAACCTGAACCGATCGCCGTTTCATAAACATAGCTGTTCTTCCACTGCCCCCACCTATTCCGCTTTATACTCACAAGGAATATAAAGATAATCACTGCAGCCATTTCTGACGGGGGGTGGGGGAGGTTCTAGGAAAGAAGCTAAAAGTCTGTCAACAAGGGTCAACTAAAGGAGCTACAGTATAAACATCCAGTGGAATGTAGTTATCAAAAATAATACGAAAGTTCTCTGTCCGGACAGGAAAAGAACACCAAGGCACGGGTGTGAAAGTCGCAAAACGATTCGTATGTGACCTCACGTTTTACACACACAGAGCTGAACTACTTTTCTCGCAGGAACAGTTGCAGAGAAGAGCAGGAAAGGGATGGGGGGGTTCCCTTTTCACTCACACACACACACACACACACACACACTTCTGACACCTCTGTGTTTTTACTAATGTGCCAGAACAAGAGAAAACAAAAGTTCACAGTAAGTGATGCTGCAGCCTGGACACGGGAGAGCCTACCCAGGGGCTCTCCACAAGTTCTTCTCCAACTCCAAGGGCCACTAGGTGAGGGCATAAACACACAACTCTTCTCCCGTCTGTCTCAAGGACGAGAAGGTGGCACGGCGGGTGCTGCAGGGTGCACTGGCGTGTGAAGTCCCAGAGACCAAGATTCAATCCCAGGTCTGCTTACGACTGCTTGGCCGATCCTGAGGAGGCCACTGGGCTTCGGTGGAACATTTTCCTCGTCTGTACTGGGCAGCAGAGAGGCACAGAGCATGGGCTTTTAAAAGCCCACAGACCAGCCCTGCCACCCACAGGCTGTGATCCTAGATCAATCACCGACTGACTCTCCCTCAGGGCCTCCCTTTGCTCTTGGAATTCTTTTCTCAAAAAGCAAGGGTGGGGGAATAGAATCACTCGCCCTCCCAGAATGTTGCAAGGATAAATGATACCATGTATCTAAAGTGCTACCTACAGTGCTTAGCCCCTCATATGTGCTCAATAAACAGCAGCTGCCTCCTTGCCGCTGAGAGGGCCAGGGCACACCTGCCGGGTCTGCATAATGGGGTACTGAGATCTAGCCAGATGTATGCTGGGAAAGAGCTCCGGAAACAGAGTTGAACACAAAAGTGAGGGGTGCTTACATAAGGATTCCTCTCCCACCTCAATGCCAAGCCTCAGCTACCACACAGCTAAGATCCCTAGTGGCAGAGGGTGGGGGGGGGGGTGTAGAATGCTGTCTTCATTCACCCTCTGGACAAAATTCTAATCGGTTATTTATTTGGGGTCCCCATATCAACTAGACAGGAAACCGGGAACCAGAAGGGGAAAATTGGGCTGCTAGAAGTAGATACCGGCTTCTGCTAATTATACCCCAGCCCAGGAACCCTCAGAGTTCTCGTGGCCCATCCCTGGATCCCTTCAAATCCTCACAACTCTGATGCTCCATCCTCCAGACGCTCCGCAAACAGACCTACACTTCTTAAGGTCACGAAACCCAGCCCAACTCCTCAGGCTCTAACAAACATCGTCCCAAAGCACACTCCTCTCCCAAGCTACTCCACAAACCATGGGGTCCTTTCCCAGAAACTTCCACAAACACATCTCCTCCCAGAGTCCTTCTGAGATGCTTCTTCAACGCTGTCTGCCTGCTGCCAAATCCTCCCCCTGCCACCCTCCAGGTACCCCCCCCTCAAAGTCCTCCTGTCTCCATCCCAGGTCCCCTTATCTCCACGCTGGACGCCAGCGCACTCCAGTCCAGGGTTCTCCACCTGACATCCTATACACACCTCCCATCTCAAGGCCATTGCCCGCCGCACTCCTCCGCATCCCCCAAACTGGAGTTTCCGCTCTGCAGCTCTTACATACAGGCTCCTAGAGCAAGTCCCGGCCCTGTCCATGCTTCCACTCCCGGCACCCCACCCTACAGTCGACAGCCACACATGCCGGGCTCCCCAAAGTTTCGTCCTTAGAGGGGAGGGCACACATTTTCCTCCTGGGACCCCCCGAGGCCCTCTTCTCATCCCGAGTCCTCATACAGGCACCTTTCATTCCCCCCACCCCCAGTCCAAATGCTCTGAAAACACACCCGGTCCCAGGCTCCCTGACTTCCTCTCCCCACTCAGGCCAGATCCCCGTTCGACTCACTCTCGCCCTCGGCGGCTCCCAAGTTCCCCCGACGCCCCCTCTCTCCCACCCGAAGCCCATTAGGTTCCACCTCCAACCCTCACCTAGTCGGGGACGGGGGTGGGAGCCCAGCGGCACCTTTCGGGCTTTTGCTCACTCCCAACGAGACCCCCCCAACTCCTCCCACCACTCTCCGCTGAGTTCTCCTGGGCTCCCCTCAGGGCCCGAGGTCCCTCTCCAGGGAACCTGTCTGCCGGTCCGCTCACTCCCACTCCAGCTCCCAGCCGGTTCCGGTCCCCTGCGCCCCTCCTCTCGGCCGGCCCCTGTCGGACCCTCCCGCCCCGGGGCCCCCGTCCCGCCTCGAGCCGCCGGGTGCCCTCAGGACCCCCCTCGGACGGCCCCTCACTCCGTCTCCGGGCCGGTCGCGGTCCCCTCCCGCCCCCCCCCGCCGGCCGTCCCGGCGGCCATTGCTCCAAGATGGCGGCGGCGGCGACGGCGGGTGAGGCCGGGCCGGGCAGGGCCGGGCGGGGGGTCGGGGGTCCCGGGGCGGCGCTCACCTGCAGCTCGGCGCGCTCGGCCTCCCAGCGGGCCTTCTCCGCTTCGAAGCGCGCCCACTCGTGCTGGATAAAGTGCAGGATCCCGGGCAGGCTCAGGGGCTCGGGCCCCGCCGTAGGCCCGGGGCTGCCTCCGCCGCCGCCTCCCTTACCAGCCGGGCCGGGCCCCGGGGCAGGGGCAGAGGGCGGGGCTGCCCCCGTCGGGCCGGGGCCCGCGCCGGAGCCCAGCGGGCGGCAGGAGGAGGCGGCGGCGGCGACCGCAGCGGCCGCTCGCTCCTCCATCATGGAGGCCCCGGGGCCGGCCCGCGCGCCCGCTGTGCCTCGCGCGCCTGCGCGGCCGTACCACCGCCACCCCCCCCCACCCCGCCCGCGCGCGCGCTCGGCGGGGGCCGGGGGGGGGGG